>NW_024466110.1:0-35902 GCF_017591425.1 Ochotona curzoniae | reverse complement strand
GCTTGGTAGCCTGTTTGCACTGTCAGAAACATTTGTGTTTGAAATGTTAAATGTTCCTTTACTATGTGAGCTCTGTTTCTGGGGTTTAACCACAAAGGAAAAATATGACACAGAAGATACATATGCACATTAGAATCAGACAGGAAATGGCCAGCGTGGATTCACTCATATCTCACTAGGTGGGACACAAAAGATTAGTTACGCCTCACTGGGGTATTGGGGATTTCTCTGCACACCCCTCCTAAAAAAAAATGTTCTCTACTTAAACTTATGACACATGTCTTGCTAGAGTTATAAGCCAGCTCAGACCATTCGAAAAGCACCAAGTTCAGCAAATCATGCTTCAAGACTATAAACAGCTAAATACTAAAATGAAAATAGATACGAGACAGCTGAATAGTAATCTATAGCCATTTTGAGGTGCATGGAACCCGGTTGAATATAAACCAAAATTGAAATGTCTATGAAGAAGTCACAGAATATAGTTAAGTACCTGCATTTTCCTATTAACATATTGGTTAATCAATACCATGTCAATTACTGCCATAATGTTGTAAATTGTTGTTGATGTTATGTTGGGGCTTTTAATTGATTGGGATGATACTTTGCTGGCTTTACCTTCAGACCAGAGGTGTCTTACCAAGAAATCGTTGAACAAACTTTATGATTGGTAAATACTTTCAATGAGAGAATCTCAACTGAATTTGAGCTGTGGTAATGCAACAAGGTGGAGAAATCCACCATGGGGAGAGGGTTCGGGGAGGGGTGGGGGGAATCCCACTGCCTATAACACTGTGTCACATAATGCAATGCAATTAATAAAAAAAAGATACATATGCACAAAAAATTTTCATTCTGGTCTGGTCATAGACACAACATAAGAAGAACTCAGTAAGAGAGTGCATTATCTCTGATCAAGTCACAACGTTAACGTGGTGGCAGTGACTGCTCTAGGCGAGCAAGGCTGGCTTGGTGACTGAGAACTTTCATGAATTGAGAGATTAAAAGGATTGGGTGCCAGTGTTGTGGTGCCCCAGTACTGGACCCCAAGTGTTACCGGCATTCCTTGAAGGATGATAGGCAACTCAGCTAGGTGGGTATCAGCCTTACCTGAATTCTGAGCAAACACAGAACAGCTTTACCTGGTTCTTCTAAGCTACCAAATGGCTAGGGCAGGAGGGCTTGTGGCTGGGACCCAGTGCAATCTAGCACAGTGTTCTTTCCATGCTTTCAGTGCTGAGAAAACTAAACCCCTTTCTTGTAAGTACATGGATTAAAGCAGTTTCAGGCAGTGCTCAATTTATGGATTAAATCATTTTTAGTAGTAATTGAAATTAATTGAACTTGTGACCCATTGCCCTTAATCCTTTGTTTTAAATTTATTTTAATTTTAAATGAATTTTACATCTTTTGTTTTAATTTTTATTTTGAAAAGCATAATTTCACTAGTTTATCCCCAATTTCCTGCAACAGACATGGCTAGGTCAGAATGAAGTCAGGTCTCCATGTGGGTGGCTGTCAATGTCTTAGAACTATCAAAAATTACTGAAGTAACATCCTCGGAGCATTCTTCTATAAAATATCATCAAATGACCATTCACATATCCCTAGCTCCTTTTTGACAGCAAGGAGCTTCCCCATCCTCCTTCCCCCTCTATAGACATGGGAGAGGAAAAATAAAAGTGAAATATTTATCCACCCACCTGTTCCTCCAAACCTGACCCTTCCCACCATCATTGACTCTCTCCCCGCTAATCAGAGGCTCACATAGGAATGCATCCCTCTCAACTAGGTAAACAATACTGAAAAGTAAATAAAGATTATTAAAAAAACAAAAAAAAATTCACAGCAAAATTATATTAAAAATGAAATGATGAAAGAATTCTGAAAGGAGTTGGATGAAACTTCATAGAAATAGACTTGCTACATGATACTGGTAACCAGAAGACTTTTAGGTTTAAATATATAAAATGTTTTTATATAAATATAACAGGAAATGGTAGAAGGATGTAAAAAATACATAACGGGGCCAAAACACAACATAATTTCTGGATTAAAAACTCAGACATGATATATTTTCCACTAGGAAATTAAATTATGTACAAGTCAGTGTTCTTAAAGTTATTTAATAAAGTAACCACAATACCAGGCCCAGTGCAATAGCCTAGCGGTTAAAGTCCTCACGTTGCAGGTACTGGGATACCATATCAGTCCCAGTTTGCGCCCCAGAGGCCCCACTTCCCATCCAGTTTCCCTCTTGTGGCCTGGGAAAACAGTTGAGGACGACCCAAAATCTTGGGATCCTATACTTGTGTGGGAGACACAGAAGAAACTCCTAGCTCCTGGGCTTGAATCAGTGGACGGAAGATCTTCTCTGTCTCTCCTACTCTCTGTATAACTGACTTTCCAATAAATAAATCTTAGAAAAAAGTAATCACAATCCCACTAAAAAATGCCAACTGTGTTTAGAAAAAATAAACACAATCTTCATATGGAAAAATAAGCAAAATTTCCCAAACTATCCTGGAAAAAAAACATAATCAGGGGACCAGCCCTATCAGGTGCAAAAACATACGATGGAAATTTGATCAGAAAAGTAGTAAGTTAAGAGCACCTGAATCAGCCTAGCGGCTGAAGTTCTTGACTTGCACATGTGGAGATCGCATACAGGCATCGGTTCTAAACTCAGCAGCCCTGCTTCCCATCCACCTCCCTACCTGTGCCCTGGGAAAGCAGTCTAGGTTGACCCAAAGCCTTGGGACTCTGCACCTGCATGGGAGACCTGAAGAGTTTCTAGGCTCCTGGCTTCAGTTTGGTGCAGCTCTGGCCATTGTGGCCATTTGGAGAGTGAATTAGCAGATGGAAGGTTTTCCTGTCTCTTCTCAGTGCATATCTGACTTTCCAATAACAATAAAATAAATCTTTTTCTTTTTTTAAAAAGGGGCACATGGATAAGACATAGAACTGATTTTGAGATAACTAGCTAGTCACCAGGAGAAACAGTTGGATTCATACCACATACCTCAAAGCAAAGTAAATTCCACAAGTGCCACAGATTTAAGTACAAAGAAAAAGTGTATTGAAAAAGTTGGCAAGGAAAGAGTTGTTCATTTACCCCTTCTCCATCTCCAAGAAGAACCACATGGACAGAGCTGCCTTGTGCTTGAAGGAAGGAGAGGCAATTGAGTCCAGGCGCAGAATCTAGCCTATTAATGGAACTGCGTAAGGCAGTGTAAGGCAGTGCCCTTGTGTAAGGCACAGTGCTGTGGCTCCTGAGCCCCTGGGCTTGTGTTTGACATGTGACCAGGAATTGCCTCCAGCATCCAATGTTAGACAGCACAGTGGAGTACGGGTAGAGTGGAGGGAGACTCTACTCACTGGGATTTGGGGCAGGAAGGTGGCAAAGGAGTAGATGCTATTGGGCAAAGAGATGTATAATGGCTTTGTAAAGGAGGGAATTAGGCACACAGCACATCTCGGTCACTGAGGAAACCTCAGCAGAGGAATCAACCTGAAAATTTACTGACTCAATAATTTTACAAATGATGCATTACGAGTTCATAGTGGATGTTTTTAAGTTGTAGGTAAACATCATATTTCTCTAGATAAAGACCATAAAGAACATCTCACCAGTCTCTTTGAATGAACAGAGAAACAGAGGAAATTAGAGTCTGCTGAGACAAAACTAAGACCATTCACACAGAGGGAAAACAGTCCATTCTAAATTCTAGTTATAAACTCTGAAATACAATTGTGATTCCAAAAGACTGAAGAGAGATCTTTCAAAATAATTCAGCAAGATAACAACAATAAAAGGAATAAAAACATATTGAGACTTATGGGACATTATTAAGTGAGCAAATGTTTGCACTGTGTATGCTCTAGTCGGAGAACAGATGGGAAAAGGCATATAAAACTATTCAATGAAACAATGGTGAGGAGATTCCAAATTTTGGAGAAGACTTGGATATCCAAATCCTGAAGTTCGTAGGAACCCTAATAGATTAATGGCGAACTACTCAGCTGACATCTTAAAGGCTGGAAGAAATTGGGGTGAGGTATTTAAAATCCCCATAGCGGTGTTGGCTGGCTGGCTGGGTGGAATACTCTCTAAGCAAAGCTGTCTCTCAGAAATGGAGGTGAATTTAAAACTTTCCATGACAAGCAAAGCTGAAGGAATTCTTTGGGAAATATTTCAGGGCATCCTACATTAGAGCGGAATGATCACCCTTATGAAAACTATCAGAAGAGCAGGTGCCTAGAAGAAAACTCTAACAATATGTATTTTTAATTTTAATTTTCCATCATATTTATTTGCTGTTCATAGTTTTACAATTTTATATTGATCAGAACTTAGTTATGCTTTTCTTATACTCATGGTTTTTAAAAAAGATTTATTTTGTTTTCATTGGAAAGGCAGATATACAGAGAGGAGGAGAGACAGAGAGGAAGATCTTCATCCAGTGATTCACTCACCAAGGGGTTGCAAGGGTTGGAGCTGAGCTGATCTGAAGTCAGGAGCCAGGCTCCTCTTCCATGTCTCCCATGCAGACTTTGGGCCATCCTAGACAGCTTTCCCAGGTGACAAGCTGGGAGCTGTATGGGAAACGGGGACACTGAGATTAGAATTGGTGCCCATATGGGATCCTGGCACATGCAAGATGAGGAATTTTGCCGCTAGCCTCTGCACTGAGCCCTATACTCATGTTCTTCTAAAAACAGACAGACCAGACCATTTTATTTCAAAGTGGTTTTAAATTTGCAGAATAAAGATCATGAGAGTAGTATATAGTTCCCATGTAACCTTTAGCTCACTTTCCCAGTTACTACCAGCTGACATTAGGACTCTTGTCACAATTTAAGAAATAAAAAAGTAAGAAATATAAAAGAGAATTTTAGAAATAAAAAAAAATATATACAGAAAGTGCATGAGGTTCATCAGCCGTGCTCAGGTTTTCATATCATGGCTGTGTTGTTCTGTTAAAATGAATTGTAAAGTGCTTCAATTCTTCTTTTCTCTTTTTCATTTTATTTACATTTTATTTGAAAGACAGAGAGACACAGAGAGACTAACACACAGAGAGATGTCTTATCGAGGTTTGCTCACAGATTGGCTGCAAAAACCAGAGCTGGGCTTCGTTGAAGTCAGAAGCCCAGAACTCGGCTTGGTCTCTCATGTGCATGACAGGATACTGGAGTAACCCTCTGCTACCTTCTGGGTGCACATCAACAGGAAGCCGGATCAGATGTGAAGGAGCCAGGGCTTGAATCAAGTACTCCGATGGGAAGGGCATTCCATAAAACACATTCTTGTGCTATTATTTATTTTACAACTATTTAGCAGCATTCACTAGCAAAAGTATTTAGACCTTTAATTTTAAAAGATCTTTAAAACTGTATTTCTTTAATAATACGTATCTATGGAAAAATTTTTCCCCATGTCTGTTTCCTAAAATGTGTTTTTGAGAAAAAATATGCAGGCATAAGATTCACATTCTAAAAGTATAAAAACATTTACAGCTATTCTATGCCATCATCCCATTAGTGGATACACAATTAAATCCTAAGAAAATAAAATCAGTCTAGACATCCGGTTCTTATGTTCATTGCAGCATTGTTCATAATGAGAAATCCACCGAAGTGTCAATCAACAGATGGATAAAAATGTGTTATGTGTTCATAATGGGATATTATTCAACCATAAACTGCAGAAACTCTGTCATCTGCAACAATATGAACCAGCGTCGGGTGAAGCCAAGTCCAGAGCTGCCTCACTCATGTGTGCACTTTAAAAGAGTTGGCCTCACAGCAGTGTCTAGTACAGCAGTGGTCACCAAACGGTGGAGAAGGTCAAGGGAGGGGAATGTGGAGAGGTCAGTCAATGGTACAAGTTATAGTTGGTGGCAGGATAAATTCTGATGTTGCATTGTGCAGGGGAGAGGCTGTAGTTAGACACAATGTGGTGCATAGTTCAAAACTGCTAGGTGAGAAGTTTGAATGTTCTCACTCTAAAGAAATGACAAAGGTTGGAGCAGATGAATATGTGATTTACTCTAATTCCATCACTACACAGTATGTTGCATATTGAAACATCACATTGTATCCAATAAATATGTGCATATAATTCTGTATCAATAAATGATTTAAATACCATGTAAGGGCCTGGCATGGTGGCGCAAGTGGTTAAGGTCCTCGCCTTGCACGTCGGGATCCCATATGGGCACCGGTTCTAATCCCAGCAGCCCCACTTCCCTTCCAGCTCCCTGCCTGTGGCCCGGGAAAGCAGTCGAGGACGGCTCAAAGCTTTGGGACACTGCACCTGCGTGGGAGACCCGGAAGAGGCTCCTGGCTTCGAATCGGCATGGTATTGGCCGTTGCGCTCACTTGGGGAGTGAATCATTGGACGGAAGATCTTCCTCTCTGTCTCTCCTTTCTGTATATCCGCCTTTCCAAGAAAAAAATAATAAAAATAAATCTTTAAAAAAAAATAATTCTTTAAAAAAAATAAATACCATGTAAAATACTTAAAATGGTGAATTTCATGTCTTATACATTTTATCACTCTAAAAAAATAAAACACACAAGAAACCTTAAATAACATGAAAGAGAATGGGTGTTTTAACAGCCAAGAAAAGCTTTCTGACATATCAGACACCGAAACTACAAAATCTATAAAATTAGAAAAAGTTAATAGATTTGACAACATAAAAATAAAAATTTCCTTTATTATAAAAATGACTATACAGTTAGGAAAAAAATGTAAAAAATGGGAAATATTTAGATTACTCATTAGTTGAGGAAACCAGATCCACAATAATATGCCCCGTCCAGCAGGACAGTCAACGGGGGTGGCAACCAACCTAGGAGAGAATGGGGGACAAGAGACACGAAGAATGGACAGCAAGACAGGATGTCTGATCAAGCTGTCAGTTTATTGATTTTAATTGAGGGTTTTTATATTCTTTGGAGAAACTGGGACACAAGCCATGGTCTTAAGACCGATTGTTCTTGAGCAGCCACCATATCAACCATAGTAACCAACATATCGACAATAGCATAGGTAATCAGTAACAAGATGTCGGCAGGTACGGCATAAATCACATTCTGAAACAGTTGCTAGAAACAATTGAAGCTAAACGTGTGATTAGTTTCATAACTTCTCTCCCAAGCATCTAGCCAGCCGGGGGTTTTCCAATGGCCCATAGTGATATATTCAAAATGGCATCAGTGTGGCTACAGTACACGGCTCCTGACATGGCTTCAATGTGGCTATAGTGACAACAATACAATGAAATCCGAGAATCAAGATGATGGAATAGGGTAAGGACACGTTTAATCAGACAGAGAAACATTTAATCAGGATGAAGCAGAGCGGGCATATTTCAGGAAATAAGAAAGGACAGAACATCAGCAGAGGGGTACCTGGAGACTGACAGACACAGGAAAGCAGCGGGCACAGCAGTGTGGTGTTGCAGTGAATGATACTCCAGTATGGCAATCTGAACTCCAACAGCAGATGGAACTCCACCAGCAACCAGGTTGGGAAGGGACTTTCACTGGGAGCTTGGGAGGTGAACCCAAAGTACTGTCCGTCCTGCTGGTCCCTTTGATTTGACCAGGAGCAGAGACAGAGCAGCAAATCTCAGGCAGTGTGAGAATAGAGTGAATTTCATAGCCCAGTCAGCTCCCTAGAGCTGAATTGGGCGCCATTTTGTGTAAAGAGAAAAGGGCAAGGGAAAGGACGGAGCATGCTCTGAGCAGGGAGTGAGCTCATTTCTGACTTGGTGAGCTGCAACGACGTGGCATTCTACGGGTTCCATCCAGGGCATGTCTGGGTAACCCTCAAATCTGACAACCAGAAGATCAAGAACTGTTGTGGTAGCATGTCGGCCGCCATTTTGCACACTGTGGCAATAGCTTTGGGACTGCAGGGGACAACAGAGAACTGTGCATGTGCTGAGATTGCGAGAGCTTTGTGAGGTCCCGCAGGAAAACAATACCACCTGTGACATTGTACCGGTCAAAATAGGTCCATGTGGCACCCAGACCTAACATCCAACAGGTTTCGACAAAATCAGCGCCACCAACAACCTAACTAGATGGGACACCTGATGTCTCTCTAATCATGGAACCCACTCTAACCGGAAGAGCAAGAAAGGTTGCAGAGACAACAGTGCAGCCTCAGCATGGTATCACAGGAGGTGGAGAGTGGCGAGCCAAGAGCTGGGGCTGTGGAGACCATGGTGGATATCTGACATAAGAACCCAGACCTGGAACTCGCTGGAGGGTGTGGGACAAGTGGCTGCAAGCAAAAAGTTGTGTGCCAATTGCAATAAGTAAAATTGCATTGTAGACCTGTGGGTGACACAACTTAGAAACCTGCCCGAAGGAGAAGACTCTGCTAACCAGAAGTACAATGATCAAGAGCAAAAGAAGAGACAAAGGCAAAATGAATATTACTGAGCACTCCCTTGCAAAGGAGCAAAACCCTATGCCAACCTCAGAGTTAACTGAGGAAGATATCGAGAAAATGGGGAACACAGAATCCATAAGACTCATTTTGAAGATTCTGGTCAAAAATGAGAAGCTCATGCAAGAGTTCAAAGAATTTAAGGAAGCAGTAAAACAAATCAAGGCTGGTATGTTAGAAATTAAGAACACAGTAGAGCAAATTACAAGTACAGTGGAGAGTCTCCAAAATAGAATGAAGCAAGCAGAAGAAAAAATCTCAGAATTAGCAGATACCTCCTGTCACCAGGGGGAAGCAAACAAGAAGCTGGAAGTAGAGCTGGATCAGGCCAAAAAAAGTATTCAAGAATTGAAAGACACTATTAAGAGGCCAAATATAAGAGTTCTGGGAGTCCCGGAAGGTGCAGAAAGAGAAGCTGAGTTTGCAAATGTATTTAATGAAATAATCAAGGAAAATTTCCCTAATCTGGAGAAAGAATTGGGAAACAAGATCCAGGAGGGACACAGAGCTCCCAACAGGCCTGATCAAAAGCGATCTTCACCAAGACATATGATTATCAAACTCTCTTCAATTGAACATAAGGAAAAGATCCTTAAATGTGCACGTGAAAAACATCAATTGACATATAACAGAATTCCAATTAAGCTCACAGGAGATCTCTCACAGGAAACTCTACAGGCAAGAAGAGAATGGAGTGATATATTCCAGATTCTAAAAGAAAAAAATTGTCGGCCTAGGATAACATACCCTGCAAAGCTTTCTTTCATCTTTGAAAATGAAATAAAATTCTTCCAGAGTAAAGAAAAGCTAAAAGAATTTGCCTCTTTCAAGCCTGCCCTACAAATGATACTTCAAGATGTTTTCTTGACAGAGAAGAGAAATAGCACCTACCAAACCAAAGGCAAATGGGAAGAACATCCCAGTAAAATGATAACAGAAGACTAAATCAATGAACAACCCATTCCTAAAATGACAGGACCAAAGTACCACCTATGTATATTTAACTCTGAATGTGAATGGCTTAAACTCAATCAAACATCATAGATTTGTAGACTGGATTAAAAAACAAAACCCATCTGTTTATTGTCTGTAGGAGACACACTTCAACAAAGATCAGCGGAAACTATATCACATGGATTTTGTTGTTTTCTGTTGGTTTCATCTCTTCAAAACACTTTCTTCTGATTAAATCATTCAATGACTTGTAGATCATACAGTGGCATCATTTTCTTCAAGACGGTTCTTGATTTTCACTTCTTCAGCTACACATTAGACATTTAATAGCATGTTGTTTAACTTCTTGGTGTTGTTAATTTCTTTTTTCTCTCGGATGTTGATTTTGTTTTGTGGCTCTTCATTTAAGGGGATGTACAGTAGTTGTGTAATGGAGACTGTCATATCTAGTAACAGGTCATTTAACTTTATGGCATTGTAAATTTCTATTTTCCTTTCTAATGTTGATTTTGTACCATGACTTTTCATTTAAGTGAATGTACAGTAGTTATGTAATGGAGACTAACATCCAGATGTGAGGATACAATGTAGTATGATTTCTACTTCCAGACAAAGATGGACTTACAGTGAAACTGTTTATATTATATTTTGACAATAGGATTCTGGACTCTCTGCCATTGTCCATGCCCACAATGATGAACATATGACTGAGTATGAAGAACTACATGTTAGTAATGATATAAAGGAACTGTGGGGGAATATGGAACTGTATCATAAAATGATAGCAATAATAATAAAATGTGGAAAAAAAACAATACAATGAAATCCAATGCAAACATAAAGGCAGCCTTTATGTATTTTAATGAAATTATTGCCAATATAAATCATTAAGAGGAAAAAGCATGGGTAAGTTGGCATTTGTGTAAAAGAGCAAGGGAACCACATTTTTTTCTTTTGCATACGAAAAGGTTACAGGCAAAATGAAAACGAAGAAAGAGGGTCTTCTCATTGTTTGCCATTCTGTGCTTTTAGAATCCTTAGCCATGTGTCTTCATTAGCTGTTCAAAAGTGTAACAAAATTTAAAAATCTTTTTAAAAGATTTATTTATTTTTAGCCACTAGACTACTGGGAGAGGCCTGAAATTTAAAAATCTTTAAGCATCCCTTTGATGTGGGATAAAGAAGCAGACAGCTATTTGGTCTGTGAGCTATAAGTCAGGAGCTGATGTCCCCTCCCCACATGCACTCCTGCTGGCCAATCAAAGTGCCAGGCTTACCAGGATGTACCTGTTGCATCCCAGGTGCACATGGAATACAAAAGTAGGTGGAAGATGGGAGAACCTTCTCTTTCCACCTTGGGCTTTACTCAGAGTGCAGTAGCTGTCCTTTCTGCATCCCTACAGAGCTTTGCACTCTCCCAGCTTCCTATTCTCAGGCAGATCTTCCCAACAATAGCTATGATTTTGGTTCCTGTTTTTCTTTTTAGTATAAAGACAGTTCTTTGGCTCAACTCACGTGTATTTCATTGTAAAGCTGCTCATACTCCATGTGAATGTGTTTATTCCCTGCACTGTCAAATAAATTTTGTTTCTGTTTTCACACATATTATTCTCTACTTAATATCTCTATCTCTGCAGAAGACATAAACCTAGAATAAATATTAATAAATTCTTTGTTCACATCACCTTGACCATACAATCCTCACTGGAAGCTTTTACTAGAAGTTTCCATAAAGCCTATTTCTCTAGAAGCAAGCAATAATAGATGCATGTACCACAAGGTTTTGTGAATTTCTGGTCATAGGAGAACAGGCAAATGACTATTGGGTGAGGCAGAGAAGAGTTGGGGAACCTGGAGACACTGGCTTTCAGAGACCTGGAAATTCACATGTGTTGGAGCTTGAAGGTAGATCTGGGAGAGAGCCTGCTGGGCCTTAAAGATTGAGGACTGTGGCCAGAACATATATGGCCAGGTCAGGGTCCAATCCAGGAAGCTTGATTGTTGTGAATAAATTTTCAATGAACTTTGCAGTACAGATATTTCTGACATACTGGTATACATTTATTTATGTAGAAGTGGGATTTTAGCTAATTCTATTTTTAGTTTTTGGAAGAATCTTTATAATATTTTCTATAATGTATGTACTAATTTACATTCCTTTCAACACCACATGTGTACAGGGTTTTGTTTGTTCCACATCCTTTTTTCATAATAGCTGTTCTAACAGATATGAGGGATATCTCATTTTCATCTTCATTTACATTTCCCAGATGGTCAGTGGTTTTAAATATTTTTGGTATACCTGTTGGCTGTTGGGATATTTTCTTTTGAAACACACCTATTCAGATCTTTTGCCCATTTTAAAATTGAGTTGTTTTCTTATTATTTATGTATTTTGGGTATAAACTGCTTATCAGGTGTATGGTTTGTAAATGCTTCTCCTGCCACACAGGTTATCTCTTCAATATATTGATTATTTCATTTTTTGTGAAGAAGCATTTTGGCTTAATGTAGTCTCATTTGTTCATTTTTGTTTTTCTGTGTATGCTTTTAGAGTATGAATTTAGATATTACTTTACATAGTATTGACATTTTAGCAATATCAGTTTTCATATCCATGAGCATGGAGTATCTTTCCATTTATTTGTGTCACCTTTGTTGCTTTTATTGATTTTTAAGTAATTTTCACTGTATAGATGTTTCATTGCTTTAACAAAATGTATCACAAATGTATTACTCTCTATTGAAATTATGTTAAGAAGGATTATTCTCCTAACTAATTTTTTTAAAAGAAAATTTGTTTTGTTATGTAGAAATGTTACAGTTTTTGGTGTTGATTTTATGTCCTGAATTTTGATTGATTTTGTTTATTCTAACAGTTTTAAATTTTTTTTGGTTTGTGGAATCTTTTATGAATTAAGACAATTTCACATTTTCCTTTATAATATGCATGCCTTTTATTTCTTTCTTGTCGAATTGATCTGACTGTCATTTAAAATACAAATCACATAGGTATAGTGAAAGCAGCTATCGTTGCCCTACTCTTGATCTTGGGGAAAAACTTTCAGTATTTCTATATGAAGTATGAAATTAACCAGGGGAAAGTATGGAAAGCCCACTTATCAACTGTAATGTTGAAAGAGAAGACTACAGACAATACAAAGGCTCATTTACAGTTATTAACTAACTAAAATTAACCTTAGATAAACAAGCCCAATGTAGTTTTTTCAGCTCTTTTTTGATGCTATAAAAATAAAAACTAAATTTTAAAGATACTTTTAGCAAAAGTTAGCTAAAGTTTCTTAAATCGCATAATTAAGAATCCAAGGAAAGGGAGAAGCAGAGCCACCCAAAAGGATAAAAGATTTTTCATTCATATAATGTTATATTATTAAAAAACAGAAAAAAACCAAATATTATTATTTGGTTACTTCAAAAACTGACATAAGAATTCTTATTACAGAAATGTGGGCAAAAAGAGAATCTCAAAATTGGACATTGAAAAGATAAAGGAAAAACACTGAGGAGTTTGACTGTTGGAACTGGTCATTAGGTGAAATGGGCTTAGATGAATTGATCTGCAGTCCTGTTGGAGAGTTCTTAGGACAAAACTATCTCTTAGATCTAAGTTGTAGGTGCAGAGGGTGACTCAGTGGATGAGGGTGACTGGTGGATTTTCGGGGAATACCCATCTCCTACCTCTCCCCTGCGCAACCCACAAATCCTCATGTAGTGGAAGTTGGGGAAGAGTGAGGGATTCCAATATAGGAGGTAGGAACACCTGTAACAAGAGCCTGGACTGACTGGATTGAGTGTCTGAGTTGAGGCATTCAGTGAGTGAAGAGTGTGAAATATGCCAGCTACTTCCCTGGCCTCAGACTTCTCATTCTTGAATCTGTTTCTCATGTTCCTCTTGGTTGTTAAATTCTAAGCTTAGCTTTCAGAGAAATACAGTTTTATCCTATTTCATTGGCAGCAAGAAATGGAAATCTGTTTCCTGGTCTGTCAGTGTGGAGGTCATTCTCCTTTTGCTAAATATCAAATTAATGTGATGTGGAATCATAGAATTTATGCAACACCTTGTTTCCTCCAGTCCTTTCTTCCATTAACTTTAACTCTCCTTCACCAGGTTTCCAGGCTGTCAAGGACCCCAGCTCTTCTTGTACGTTGAACAGAACTGTGGGGGAATCTGTGCAGCTGACACTGAACTCCTCACCAGACCCTAATATCCGAGAGATTGAGTGGTCTTGGGAGCCCCCATCTCAGAGAAGGCAGATTCTGGTGTCCTGGAAACTTGATGGCCCTGGTCCTGATTGGTATGACATTAAAGACCTCAAGAACAGATTCAACTTGACGAAGCTGGCTTTCCTGATGATCAAGAACCTCACTGTGGAAATGAGTGGGCTGTACACAGCAGAAGTCAAATTCAAGTCAGGACAATCTCAAGTGGAGGCCTTTCGACTCTGTGTATATGGTAAGATGTGGGTCCTTGTCCAACCCAGCATCCCAACAACCACCTTTCTAAAATTAGTTAATCTAAACTGATTTCCTTTAATGTCATGGAGTTTATCTAAATAAATGTATATAAGTGTGGGCTTTCTTTGATGTTGAAAAAAGGAGAAACTACAGACAATAAAAAGGCACATTTATAGTTATTAACTAAATAAAACTAACCTAACATCCGGTAAATAAGCCCAATATGTTTTTTTTCCATCTCTTTTGATGCACTAAAAATAAAACCTAAGTTTAAAGATACTTTTAGCAAAAGTTAGCTAAAGTTTCTTAAATTGCATAATTAAGAATCCAAGAAAAGGGAGAAGCAAAGCCACCCAAAAGGATAAAAGATTTTTCATTCATATAATGTTATATTAATTATTATGAACAGAAAAATACAAATATTATTTGGTTGTTTCAAAAACTGACGTAAAAATTCTTATTAGAGAAATGTGGGCAAAAAGAGAACCTCAAAATTGGGCATTGAAAAGATGAAAGAAAAATATTGAGAAGGAATTTGACTGTTGGAACTGGTCATTAGGTGAAATGGGCTTAGATGAATTAATCTGCAGTCATGTTGAAGTGTTCTCAGGACAAAACTATCTCTTAGATCGAAGATGAAGGTGCAGAGGGTGACTCAGTGGATGAGGGTGACTGGTGGTTTTTCGGGGAATACCCATCTCCTACCTCTCCCCTGCACAACCCACAAATCCTCATGTAGTGGAAGTTGGGGAAGAGTGAGGGATTCCAATATAGGAGGTAGGAACACCTGTAACAAGAGCCTGGACTGACTGGATTGAGTGTCTGAGTTGAGGCATTCAGTGAGTGAAGAGTGTGAAATATGCCAGCTACTTCCCTGGCCTCAGACTTCTCATTCTTGAATCTGTTTCTCATGTTCCTCTTGGTTGTTAAATTCTAAGCTTAGCTTTCAGAGAAATACAGTTTTATCCTATTTCATTGGCAGCAAGAAATGGAAATCTGTTTCCTGGTCTGTCAGTGTGGAGGTCATTCTCCTTTTGCTAAATATCAAATTAATGTGATGTGGAATCATAGAATTTATGCAACACCTTGTTTCCTCCAGTCCTTTCTTCCATTAACTTTAACTCTCCTTCACCAGGTTTCCAGGCTGTCAAGGACCCCAGCTCTTCTTGTACGTTGAACAGAACTGTGGGGGAATCTGTGCAGCTGACACTGAACTCCTCACCAGACCCTAATATCCGAGAGATTGAGTGGTCTTGGGAGCCCCCATCTCAGAGAAGGCAGATTCTGGTGTCCTGGAAACTTGATGGCCCTGGTCCTGATTGGTATGACATTAAAGACCTCAAGAACAGATTCAACTTGACGAAGCTGGCTTTCCTGATGATCAAGAACCTCACTGTGGAAATGAGTGGGCTGTACACAGCAGAAGTCAAATTCAAGTCAGGATAATCTCAAGTGGAGGCCTTTCGACTCTGTGTATATGGTAAGATGTGGGTCCTTGTCCAACCCAGCATCCCAACAACCACCTTTCTAAAATTAGTTAATCTAAACTGATTTCCTTTAATGTCATGGAGTTTATCTAAATAAATGTATATAAGTGTGGGCTTTCTTTGATGTTGAAAAAAGGAGAAACTACAGACAATAAAAAGGCACATTTATAGTTATTAACTAAATAAAACTAACCTAACATCCGGTAAATAAGCCCAATATGTTTTTTTTCCATCTCTTTTGATGCACTAAAAATAAAACCTAAGTTTAAAGATACTTTTAGCAAAAGTTAGCTAAAGTTTCTTAAATTGCATAATTAAGAATCCAAGAAAAGGGAGAAGCAAAGCCACCCAAAAGGATAAAAGATTTTTCATTCATATAATGTTATATTAATTATTATGAACAGAAAAATACAAATATTATTTGGTTGTTTCAAAAACTGACGTAAAAATTCTTATTAGAGAAATGTGGGCAAAAAGAGAACCTCAAAATTGGGCATTGAAAAGATGAAAGAAAAATATTGAGAAGGAATTTGACTGTTGGAACTGGTCATTAGGTGAAATGGGCTTAGATGAATTAATCTGCAGTCATGTTGAAGTGTTCTCAGGACAAAACTATCTCTTAGATCGAAGATGAAGGTGCAGAGGGTGACTCAGTGGATGAGGGTGACTGGTGGTTTTTCGGGGAATACCCATCTCCTACCTCTCCCCTGCACAACCCACAAATCCTCATGTAGTGGAAGTTGGGGAAGAGTGAGGGATTCCAATATAGGAGGTAGGAACACCTGTAACAAGAGCCTGGACTGACTGGATTGAGTGTCTGAGTTGAGGCATTCAGTGAGTGAAGAGTGTGAAATATGCCAGCTACTTCCCTGGCCTCAGACTTCTCATTCTTGAATCTGTTTCTCATGTTCCTCTTGGTTGTTAAATTCTAAGCTTAGCTTTCAGAGAAATACAGTTTTATCCTATTTCATTGGCAGCAAGAAATGGAAATCTGTTTCCTGGTCTGTCAGTGTGGAGGTCATTCTCCTTTTGCTAAATATCAAATTAATGTGATGTGGAATCATAGAATTTATGCAACACCTTGTTTCCTCCAGTCCTTTCTTCCATTAACTTTAACTCTCCTTCACCAGGTTTCCAGGCTGTCAAGGACCCCAGCTCTTCTTGTACGTTGAACAGAACTGTGGGGGAATCTGTGCAGCTGACACCGAACTCCTCACCAGACCCTAATATCCGAGAGATTGAGTGGTCTTGGGAGCCCCCATCTCAGAGAAGGCAGATTCTGGTGTCCTGGAAACTTGATGGCCCTGGTCCTGATTGGTATGACATTAAAGACCTCAAGAACAGATTCAACTTGACGAAGCTGGCTTTCCTGATGATCAAGAACCTCACTGTGGAAATGAGTGGGCTGTACACAGCAGAAGTCAAATTCAAGTCAGGACAATCTCAAGTGGAGGCCTTTCGACTCTGTGTATATGGTAAGATGTGGGTCCTTGTCCAACCCAGCATCCCAACAACCACCTTTCTAAAATTAGTTAATCTAAACTGATTTCCTTTAATGTCATGGAGTTTATCTAAATAAATGTATATAAGTGTGGGCTTTCTTTGATGTTGAAAAAAGGAGAAACTACAGACAATAAAAAGGCACATTTATAGTTATTAACTAAATAAAACTAACCTAACATCCGGTAAATAAGCCCAATATGTTTTTTTTCCATCTCTTTTGATGCACTAAAAATAAAACCTAAGTTTAAAGATACTTTTAGCAAAAGTTAGCTAAAGTTTCTTAAATTGCATAATTAAGAATCCAAGAAAAGGGAGAAGCAAAGCCACCCAAAAGGATAAAAGATTTTTCATTCATATAATGTTATATTAATTATTATGAACAGAAAAATACAAATATTATTTGGTTGTTTCAAAAACTGACGTAAAAATTCTTATTAGAGAAATGTGGGCAAAAAGAGAACCTCAAAATTGGGCATTGAAAAGATGAAAGAAAAATATTGAGAAGGAATTTGACTGTTGGAACTGGTCATTAGGTGAAATGGGCTTAGATGAATTAATCTGCAGTCATGTTGAAGTGTTCTCAGGACAAAACTATCTCTTAGATCGAAGATGAAGGTGCAGAGGGTGACTCAGTGGATGAGGGTGACTGGTGGTTTTTCGGGGAATACCCATCTCCTACCTCTCCCCTGCACAACCCACAAATCCTCATGTAGTGGAAGTTGGGGAAGAGTGAGGGATTCCAATATAGGAGGTAGGAACACCTGTAACAAGAGCCTGGACTGACTGGATTGAGTGTCTGAGTTGAGGCATTCAGTGAGTGAAGAGTGTGAAATATGCCAGCTACTTCCCTGGCCTCAGACTTCTCATTCTTGAATCTGTTTCTCATGTTCCTCTTGGTTGTTAAATTCTAAGCTTAGCTTTCAGAGAAATACAGTTTTATCCTATTTCATTGGCAGCAAGAAATGGAAATCTGTTTCCTGGTCTGTCAGTGTGGAGGTCATTCTCCTTTTGCTAAATATCAAATTAATGTGATGTGGAATCATAGAATTTATGCAACACCTTGTTTCCTCCAGTCCTTTCTTCCATTAACTTTAACTCTCCTTCACCAGGTTTCCAGGCTGTCAAGGACCCCAGCTCTTCTTGTACGTTGAACAGAACTGTGGGGGAATCTGTGCAGCTGACACTGAACTCCTCACCAGACCCTAATATCCGAGAGATTGAGTGGTCTTGGGAGCCCCCATCTCAGAGAAGGCAGATTCTGGTGTCCTGGAAACTTGATGGCCCTGGTCCTGATTGGTATGACATTAAAGACCTCAAGAACAGATTCAACTTGACGAAGCTGGCTTTCCTGATGATCAAGAACCTCACTGTGGAAATGAGTGGGCTGTACACAGCAGAAGTCAAATTCAAGTCAGGATAATCTCAAGTGGAGGCCTTTCGACTCTGTGTATATGGTAAGATGTGGGTCCTTGTCCAACCCAGCATCCCAACAACCACCTTTCTAAAATTAGTTAATCTAAACTGATTTCCTTTAATGTCATGGAGTTTATCTAAATAAATGTATATAAGTGTGGGCTTTCTTTGATGTTGAAAAAAGGAGAAACTACAGACAATAAAAAGGCACATTTATAGTTATTAACTAAATAAAACTAACCTAACATCCGGTAAATAAGCCCAATATGTTTTTTTTCCATCTCTTTTGATGCACTAAAAATAAAACCTAAGTTTAAAGATACTTTTAGCAAAAGTTAGCTAAAGTTTCTTAAATTGCATAATTAAGAATCCAAGAAAAGGGAGAAGCAAAGCCACCCAAAAGGATAAAAGATTTTTCATTCATATAATGTTATATTATTAAAAAACAGAAAAAAACCAAATATTATTATTTGGTTACTTCAAAAACTGACATAAGAATTCTTATTACAGAAATGTGGGCAAAAAGAGAACCTCAAAATTGGACATTGAAAAGATAAAGGAAAAACACTGAGGAGTTTGACTGTTGGAACTGGTCATTAGGTGAAATGGGCTTAGATGAATTGATCTGCAGTCCTGTTGGAGAGTTCTTAGGACAAAACTATCTCTTAGATCTAAGTTGTAGGTGCAGAGGGTGACTCAGTGGATGAGGGTGACTGGTGGATTTTCGGGGAATACCCATCTCCTACCTCTCCCCTGCGCAACCCACAAATCCTCATGTAGTGGAAGTTGGGGAAGAGTGAGGGATTCCAATATAGGAGGTAGGAACACCTGTAACAAGAGCCTGGACTGACTGGATTGAGTGTCTGAGTTGAGGCATTCAGTGAGTGAAGAGTGTGAAATATGCCAGCTACTTCCCTGGCCTCAGACTTCTCATTCTTGAATCTGTTTCTCATGTTCCTCTTGGTTGTTAAATTCTAAGCTTAGCTTTCAGAGAAATACAGTTTTATCCTATTTCATTGGCAGCAAGAAATGGAAATCTGTTTCCTGGTCTGTCAGTGTGGAGGTCATTCTCCTTTTGCTAAATATCAAATTAATGTGATGTGGAATCATAGAATTTATGCAACACCTTGTTTCCTCCAGTCCTTTCTTCCATTAACTTTAACTCTCCTTCACCAGGTTTCCAGGCTGTCAAGGACCCCAGCTCTTCTTGTACGTTGAACAGAACTGTGGGGGAATCTGTGCAGCTGACACTGAACTCCTCACCAGACCCTAATATCCGAGAGATTGAGTGGTCTTGGGAGCCCCCATCTCAGAGAAGGCAGATTCTGGTGTCCTGGAAACTTGATGGCCCTGGTCCTGATTGGTATGACATTAAAGACCTCAAGAACAGATTCAACTTGACGAAGCTGGCTTTCCTGATGATCAAGAACCTCACTGTGGAAATGAGTGGGCTGTACACAGCAGAAGTCAAATTCAAGTCAGGACAATCTCAAGTGGAGGCCTTTCGACTCTGTGTATATGGTAAGATGTGGGTCCTTGTCCAACCCAGCATCCCAACAACCACCTTTCTAAAATTAGTTAATCTAAACTGATTTCCTTTAATGTCATGGAGTTTATCTAAATAAATGTATATAAGTGTGGGCTTTCTTTGATGTTGAAAAAAGGAGAAACTACAGACAATAAAAAGGCACATTTATAGTTATTAACTAAATAAAACTAACCTAACATCCGGTAAATAAGCCCAATATGTTTTTTTTCCATCTCTTTTGATGCACTAAAAATAAAACCTAAGTTTAAAGATACTTTTAGCAAAAGTTAGCTAAAGTTTCTTAAATTGCATAATTAAGAATCCAAGAAAAGGGAGAAGCAAAGCCACCCAAAAGGATAAAAGATTTTTCATTCATATAATGTTATATTAATTATTATGAACAGAAAAATACAAATATTATTTGGTTGTTTCAAAAACTGACGTAAAAATTCTTATTAGAGAAATGTGGGCAAAAAGAGAACCTCAAAATTGGGCATTGAAAAGATGAAAGAAAAATATTGAGAAGGAATTTGACTGTTGGAACTGGTCATTAGGTGAAATGGGCTTAGATGAATTAATCTGCAGTCATGTTGAAGTGTTCTCAGGACAAAACTATCTCTTAGATCGAAGATGAAGGTGCAGAGGGTGACTCAGTGGATGAGGGTGACTGGTGGTTTTTCGGGGAATACCCATCTCCTACCTCTCCCCTGCACAACCCACAAATCCTCATGTAGTGGAAGTTGGGGAAGAGTGAGGGATTCCAATATAGGAGGTAGGAACACCTGTAACAAGAGCCTGGACTGACTGGATTGAGTGTCTGAGTTGAGCTACTCAGTGAGTGAGGAGTGTTAAATATGCCAGCTGGCTTCCTGGCCTCCAACTTTTCATTCTTGAATCTGTTTCTCTTGTTCCTCTTGGTTGTTAAGTTCTAAGCTTAGCTTTCAGAGGAATATAGTTTTATCCTGTTTCATTGGCAGCAAGAAATGGAAATCTGCTCAAATGAAATAACAGAGACAGTTTATATCATCAAGATAACACAGAGCTCATAGGCACTATGATCAGCAAGCATCTCCTCTGACTCTAGCTTGTGGGGTGAGGAAGGTAATGAGTATTCTCTCCTCTCTGGTGGGACCAGATGGTCTCTAATTCTGTTTCCTTTTCCCTCTTTCATCAGCTTTGCTCTCCTGGGCTTCTCCATGCAGTCCACTGGCAGCTATGCATCCCACCCAAGCAGAGGACAAAGGGGCTTTCTTGGCCCTCTTCACACAGGGGCAATTCTAGTACTCTTAGGCTGAGGCCCATGCTGATTTGTATTGGTCATTGGTCAGGGAAAAGCCAGTTATCACAGGCAAGACACAGGCTTTTTACTCTCTGCTGTAAGCAAAGCCAGAGTGCTGTGATTAATAATCATATATAAAAAAGATCAGGTTGTAGCAGAAGAGAAATTCCCAGGACAAAAACCAGAAGTGCTACTAGCTGTATTCCCTTCATTACCATTTTTCCCTGATAAAGCACCAATATCCAAATGGAATCTTCCAACCACACTTGCTTTCTCCTTGTTGCTGAGCTTTGCTTCATTAATGTGGTATATTATGCTTACAGATTGTGTATGTTAAATTAGGTTTATATTTATTAATATATACCAGTTGATTATGGATTATGACCTTTTCAATGTGCTGTTGAATTCAGTGTGCTGGTGCTTTGTTGAGGAGATTTCTACTTATCTTTTCTGGTATTAGTGGCCTGTTGTTTTATTTTCTTGAAAAATGAACCTTCTAAAAGGAATGTGTAGAAGTTCTGCCTCTTAAATTTTTTGGAACAATTTTTGCAGGATTATTTGATTGAATTCAGTAGTGAAGCCACTTGGCCGTAAGTTTTTCTTTAACAGGGTTTTCTTGATTGATCACTCAATCTGTTACTCATTGTTGATTTGTCCTGATTCTCTGATTATTCATAATTCAACCCTGATAGTACATTCCTAGAAATTTGTTTCTTCTTACCAATTTGTTGGAATATAAATAACTATTTGTGATAGCCTTTTATGCCCTTTCACATTTCTGTGATATCAACTATGTCTTCACTCTAACTTCTGATCTGTTCTGAGTCTCTCATAACCCCACCCCCTTTTTATGGGGTTACTCTGCAAAAGATTGCAAATGTTATCTTAAAAAAAAAACCTCACAAAATTCTTAGCTTCCTAAATGTTTCTGCTATTCTTTAATTTCCTTTATTTTATTCTGATCTTTATTTTTTTCCCCATTGGCTTTTGGTTCAGTTTGTTCTTTTGATTCTTTTGATGTATAAAATTAAATTTATTCAATTTAGACTATTAAAATATATAACGAAGGCTCTAGTTATTTTCAAATTCACTTTAGGAACCTCTTTTACTACGTCTCACAGAAAGAGAGAGTTTTCATTTGCTGGTTACCTGCCAAGGCTAGGCATGGTCTAAATTTGGAGTCTGGAGCTAAGTGTGAGTCTCACACGTGGGTGCTAGGCCCCAGTGACTTTCTCCATTCTCCACTGCTTTCCAGGACATTAGCAGCTAGCTGGATCAGAGCTGGAACACCTGAGACATGAACTGGTACCCAGGTGGGATGCTGACATTGCAGGTGATAGCTTAACCTGTTATGCCATATTGGGCCCTGTCCTCATTTATATAATGAGTTTTATATTTTCAAATGTTTTCATGTCATCAGTTATTTCTCTTTCATTTCTACTGGTAAAATTCTCTTTAGCATTTCCTGTAATGAAGGTCTAATGGTGCTGAAATTCACATCTTTTGTTTGGGAAAATTCCTTATTATGTTTTATTTCTGAAGCACAGGCTTTTGGGTATGATATTCTTGCTGGGCAGTTTTGTTTATTTTCAGAATTTTGAATATATAATTCCATTTTCTCTTGATTTCTGCTGGGGAATATGACAGTAGCTTTATGGAGATCATATTTATGCAACAAGATGCTTTTCTTTTGCTGCTTCCAAAATTCTATTCTTTTTGCTTCTTTTTTTTCTTTATTTTTGACTATCTTTGCATAGTTGATTAGGGCACCAAGTGTCAAGTGCTACAGGAAAGTGTGCAAGGCTATTGCTTCCACATTATTTCTTTTTTTTTTCTGTATATGGGGTAAAAAGAGAGATAAAGCGAGAAGCCCCTCCCAGTTTGCCACTCATCGCGGGTCCCCAATGTGGGGCATGCTTCGAAGGTTCTGCTCAAGTGGTTTTGATAATTCAACAGTTACTAATTACTGCTAATCTCACCATTCCAAGTACAATGAAATTTTTTTACTCCTGAGAATTTCATTATAATATGCTCAGAGAAGATCTTTATTTAATCTATTTGGGGTTCTTTGATGTTTATAGAAGCTGTATATTCATTTTCCTCTTCATATTTGGGAAATTTTCTGTCATTGTATCTTTCAATAAACTCTTTCTTATTAATTTATTTGAAAGAATAAAAGAGAGATGTGGAAAAGTAAGAAAAGGAAATAAAGAAAGAGCATGAACAATCTTCTGTCCTATGGGTCTTTCCTCTAAAGGCTCCAGTGATTGGGCAGGACTGGAGCATGATTCCTGGTACAGACACCGCTACTTACATCCCAACACCAGTAACTTCGGATGCTTGTCCTGTCTCAGTACTGTCTGGATATGACTATTGCCATGATATTACTGTCACTGGCCTAGAACTTGAAGTCTTTCTTTTCATGTAACTGGTTTGAATTTGAAAGTGCAGGGTAGGTACATCTGGTTGGAGGGATCTATGTCATGTATTACCCCAGGTATAAAGAAAGCTGGCGAACTGTCTATCTGGAGTTTTTAGTTTTTGAGTTACAAGGTAGGGAATTCTGTTAATAAGGTAGAAGAGTCTCCTCTTTGAGGAAAGGAAACCCTAGGGCCAGGGGACAGATATGCAGTCTGTGCCTCTTTCTTGTTTTATGGCATGCACTTCTAATTCACCTTGTCCTGTTTATTCATTTTTTTCAGCATTCTTCCTGAGGAGGAAACTCCAGGAGAGCAGAAACCTTGTTTGTTTGGTACATTATGGCACAGCACCTTCAGGAGTACCTTCTCTTTAAATATTGCTTTAATTAAATTAGGCTGAGAGGGCTGGTATTGTGGCATAGCAAGTAAAGCTGCCATTTACAATATGGTATCCCATATGGGTGCCAGTTTGAATCCTGATTGCTTCACTTCAGAACCAGTTCCTTGTAACGCACCTGGGAAGGCAGTGGAAGATGGCTCAGGTGCTTGGACTCCTGCACTCACATGGAATCTGGAAGAAGTTCTTAGCTTCTGATTTCAGAACTGACCTGGCTCTGGCCGTTTTGATCATTTGCAGGGTGAGCCACTGGATGAAATTAAATAAATTAATCTTCAAAAAATTAGATTGTACAAAAGAAGAATTTTCAAGTATCACGTGGCTGATTTGACAATTGGAAGATTATTAATAATAAAATTAAGAGCAATTTCAGAGTCACAATGGACCAGAAGTCACACCATAGTGAAGTGAGGAAAATTGGTGGCAGTGGGGTGGACAGAAATTACTGCCTTCAGTGTATTCAAACAGATGGAAGATTTGAATCACTATCATCTTTTTTGAAAAATTAAGTATTCTTGGTTATTTCTCTAAGTGGCTATAACAGCTGTGGCTGGCCTAGGCTGAAGTCAAAGAGCCAAGAGCTTCACCTGGTTTATCAGGCACAAGCACTTGGGCCATCATCCAATGCTTTCCCAGGTGTATTACTAAGGACCTGAGGACCTGATCAGAAGCAGAGCAGCTGGGACTTGAACCAGTGCCCATATGGGTGCTGGGATTGCGGGTGGCTCCTTTATTGGCTATACCACAATGGTGGCTCCTATTTATCACCTTTAACAATTTCAGTTTTTCTGGCTGGAATTAAACAAGGATTGTGTTGGACACAAGCACCAAAAGAAAGAAAGCAGAAGACAAAGAGGGTGACAGACATAAACTTTAATCAAAGCTGTTGAGTCTGGGCCAGAACAATGCTTACTAAGTTACCTGTGCAGCTTGTTTCCTGGTCTGTCAATGTGGAGGTCATTCTCCTTTTGCTAAATATTGAATCAATGTGGTGTGGAAGCATAGAAGAGATGCAACACCTTGTTTCCTTTACCACTCTTCCTTCTCTAACTTTAGTTCTTCCTTCACCAGGTTTCCAGGCTGTCAAAGACCCCAGCTCTTCTTGTACATTGAACAGAACTGTGGGGGGATCTGTGCAGCTGACACTGAACTCCTCACCAGACCCTAATATCCGAGAGATTGAGTGGTTTTGGGATCGCCCATCTCAGGGAAGGCAGGTTCTTGTGTCCTGGAGTCCTGATGCCCCTGATGGTGATTGGTATGACATTAAAGACCTCAAGAAGAGATTCAACCTGACAAAGCTGGCTTTCCTGATGATCATGAATCTCACCATGGAAATGAGTGGGTTGTACACAGCAGAAGTCAAATTCAAGTCAGGACGATCTCAAGTGGAGGCCTTTCAACTCTGTGTATATGGTAAGATGTGGGTGCTTGCCCAATCCAGCATCCCAACAACCTCCTTTCTAAAACAAGTTAGCCCAACTTGATTTCCTTTAGTGACATGAAACTTGCCTAAATAAATGTATGTATGCGTGGGCTTTTTGTGATGTTGAAAAAGGAGAAAACTACAGACAATAAAAAGGCACATTTATAGTTATTAACTAAATAAAATTAGCCTGACATTAGGTAATAAACTCAGTGTGGGTTTTTTATTTGTATCTTTTGTGATGCTTTAAAAATAAAATCTAATTTTAAAAATAGATTTATTTATTTTTATTGGAAAGTCAGATATACAGAGAGACAGGAGGAGAGACAGAGGAGATTTTCCATCTGATGATTCATTCCCTAAATGGCTGAGTCAATCAGAAGCCAGGAGCCTTTTCTGGTTCTCTCATGCAGATGCAGGGTCCCAAGGTTTTGGGCAGTTCTTGACTGCTTTCCCAGGTCATAAGTAGGGAGCTTCATGGTAAGCTGGGTAGCTGGGATTAGAACCTACGCCCATATGGGATCTCAGTGTGTGCAATGTGAGGACTTCAGCCACTAGGCTACTGAACCCAGACCCTAAGAACTAAAATTTAAAGACACTTTTAGCAAAAGTTAGCTAAAGTTTCTTAAATTATATAAGTAAAAATCCAAGAAAATGGAAATTCAGAGCTACCCAAAAGGATAATTATTCAATCATAAAATGTTACATTAATTATTAGAAACACAAATATATAAATATTATTTGGTTGTCTCAAAAACTGACATAAAGAATTCTTATTAAAGAAAAGTGGGCAAAAAGAGAATGACAAAATTGAACATTGAAAAAGATGAAAGAAAAACACAAAACAGGAGTTTACCGTTGGAACTGGTCCTTAGGTGAAATGGATTTAAACAAATTGACCTGCAGTCCAGTTGGAGTGTTCTCAGGACAAAACTCTGTTTTAGATCCAAGTTGAAGATGCAGAGGGTGATCCAGGCTGTGTCCTGGCTCTCCCAGGCCAATGAGCCAACTGCTTTATCCTGCAGGAAGCAGGGAGCCTGGGTAGACCTAGAGGTGGAGGAAATGGGAGAGGAGTTGGAAGATACCCAGCTTCCCAGAGCATTCTTCGTCTGGCTCTACCTACCCTCAGTCACCTTGCAGGAATGTTTTAGTGGCTTTCTAATGGACTCTACTCTTTCTCTTTTCAAATCATTCTTCCTACTCATACCATTTGATTCCTGGGTGTTTTCTACATGTGCCATTCTCTAAATTTGTGATCCTTGCTCTTATGTACCTGCTCCTGCCTGTCCTTTCTCCTCTTTGATGTGTGCTGGTGGATTTTCAAGGAATACACATCTACCATATCTCCCCTGCACAACCCACAATTCCTCCTGTGGTGAAAGTGGGAGGGATGAGGAGATCCAACATGGGTGGTGGGAAAACCTGTAACAAAAGGCTAGACTGACTGGATTCATTTAAGACGTCAGTCAATGAAAGGTGTGAAATATGCCAGCTAATTTCCTGGGCTCCAACTTTTCATTCTTTGCCCTCTTTCTCTTATTCTTCTTGGTTGTTAAATTCTAAGTGTAGCTTTCAGAGTAATACAGTTTTATCCCATTTCATTGGCAGCATCAGCTCAAATGACTAAGAGAGACAGTTTATATCATCAGGATAACACAGAGCTCAGAGGCACTAAGATCAGCAAGTATCTCTGGCCCTCTGGCTTGTGGGGATGAGGGAGACAATGAGTATTCTTTCCTCTCCCTGGTGGGACTAGATGGTCTCTAATTTTGTCTCTCTCCCGTCCTTTCATCAGCTTTGCTTCCCTGGGCTTCTCCATGCAGCTATGCATCCCACCCAAGCAGAGAGCAATGAGGCTTTCTTGATCCTCTCCATACAGGACCAATTCTAATACTCTTAGGCCATGATGACTTGTATTGATTAGTCATCAAGGGAGTAACTAGTTCTCACTGGCAAGACCCAAGCTTTCTACTCTCCTGTAACCAGGACTAGAGTGCTGTGATTGACAATCATACATAAAAAACACAAGGTTGGAGCAGAAAAGAAATTGCCAGAAAAAAAAAAAAAACAGAAGTGCTACTAACTGGCTTCCCTACATTCTCTTTTGTTCTCTGATAATGCAGCAGTACCCCTATGAGATCTTCCAACTGCACTTGCTTACTCCACATTGCACAGAGAATTAATGGCTGCACTTGGCCCTGGAGGCCCTCTGCCACTTGCTGCCAACTTCCTCCTCATTTCCACAGATCTGAACCTCATGGTGTCACTCCCTTGCCTCTTCGCTTTCAGAACGGAATGTTCTAAATAACGCCTGAGCTTTCTGCCCTTAGAATGAACCTTTGTGCTTTGAAATGTCAAGGTTCTTTTAACATGTTCTTTTCTGGATCTTAATGTTGTCTGCCTTACACTGGAGCCAGACATGTGGGATGCTCTTCTCTTGAGAACAAAATCTGCCCTCTTCTTTCCTTGGCATCCACAAAGCCTCTTAAACTGCTCCAGTGGGTATTCAGAAAATACTTCTCTGGCCTAACACTGTTAAGCAATATTTAAGGGAGTCCTATAAAAGTATACTGGATCTTTCTAGGCTTTTTTTTTATTACTAAAACCTGATTGATATTCTTTGACTCACTGAGAAGAATATCTAACAAAAATTCATCTGAACTAGTTGCTGAATGAAAGCTTTAATGCATGATCTGTCAAAACACACTTCCATGATTCATAGCACTTTGTACTTAGATTTGTATTTAAATTATTACAGTTTTTTAAAGTGAATCCTCTAAAGAAGCTACTGAAAAATATCATTTTCTTCAGTGAGCCTTGTAAAGGTTCCAAGAATTATTTTTAATAATTGTCTTATATTGATGATTAGCAAATTATGGCTACAGCCCAACATCTGTTTTTTAAATAAGGTTTCACTGGAATACAGCCACATCCATTCACTTCCATATTGCATTTGGTAGCTGTGTACTACAGGGACAAAGTTGTGTCATTGTGACATTATGGCCTCTACAACCTAAAATATTTACCCCATTGCCATTTATGAAGAAGTTGGCCTATCCCTGCCCTGAGGATCCTGTTGACATAGCTGCCCCCTTGCAACCTCTTGGAGTTGTGATGAAAATTAAAGAAGTTAATAGGAAGATCTTGGAGCTGTGCAAAAGCTGTGCTTTTCATTTCTTAATGGAGTAAAGGACATTGACAGATTTCCTAAGTATAACATCTTCAGGTCTCCATAATAAACCTAGCTTGATTGTGATGTATTCAGAGATTATATTGGTTGACAGTTAGTTTAGGGATTTAAAGTTCTCTATTTATCACTGAAATTAGTCCATGCGTTTGCAATTGTGTTTGACTTGTTCTGTTTTTTTTTTTTTTTTGGCATCCTCTTTATCTGATACAAGTATTCAATTTAAATTATACCTTAAGATTGACCTGAGGAGTAATTTACTTTTTTTTTTCTAAACTCTGTAGCAGTGTATGAAACACAAACTTTATAGCCCTTGGCCCTTTGGTGGCACTCAGTCTTCACTTGATCTTAGCCAAAAGGCTAAGATGCAATGCACTCAGTCTTAAAACTTTCTAATTTCTTCCAGGTTTATAGATTTGTTCATGTTGCTGCCTTAACTAAATTTATACTGTTTCATTTACATTTTCAAATGTGTCATATGCATTTCGATAAGGTATTTATGGTGTTTTCTTAACTTCTTTTAATAATGTCTTTTCTAGATTTTAGCTATACCTCACTTCTCATTCCTAATGTCATTTACTGATGACTTTAATATTCCAGTTGTATCTAGCAGTATTTTTACTTGTAATTAGTGCTTTAAAAAGATCAACTTTTGATTTTGTTGATTGAATAGTTACTCTTTTGTTGTTCTCCATGTGTCTGAATAAGGAAAATGCCTGACTATATGAACATAAAACTTGATTTTCAAAGGTTTACATAAAGAGGGGTTTGCTTTACTCGTGTATAAAAAGTCAGGGGAGAGCAATGGCCCAGCTGCTCAGCTTCATCACTGACTCACTCTTTCTGATCTGGCATCCTTGAAAAGGTTATGGTCATGCTTGTTTCCCCACAGCTACAAAATGGCTACTTCTCCAGACGGCATCCACCACCAACATAGCCAAACAGGAGGGCAAGAGGACAAGCCTGTCTTGTATTGTGTTGTATTGAGGTTTTTTCTTTCCACCACTGAACACCTTTCATCCCACCTCACTGTTTCTCTCTTGCTTTGTTGGTCAGAACTGCAACCAAAACAAACACCAGGGACAGAACCAGCTTACCGATGCCATGATAGATGAAGGCAATAGCAGAGCGGGCAGTGGGAGTGAGTGTGCAGTGAGCTCCCTTGTGGGTTGTCCTCCTGGCCATTCTGGTCTGCTTCCAGCTGTTGTAAATCCTTCACTCTGATCTGTGTAGATCTGCCCTCCTGTTTAACAGTGGATTTGGTAACTTATCCTTGTACTTTCAGCATTTTTTGTGCGTTTTTATGTTGTTTTACTTTATTTTGTATAATTTACACATTTCTAAATTGTGTTAATGGTACATGTTGTTAGGTTTGTAGAAATCTCTTTTTATCTTACTTAATCTTTTTAATCTTAATTTTTTGTTCTGGAATAACTATTTCTACACTTGTAATAATTTTCTTGACTCTTTCTAGACATTTTTTTGTATCTTTCCTGTAACTTCAATGCGTATTACTAGGTAGTATGAGTAGCATTGGATTAATTTAAGCTGAGTCTTGGTCTTTAATAGAGGCCTGTGATGCATTCAAATGTCTTTCAATTCTGTTTTACGTACATGAATCCACTACCAACATCTTATTTAACTTTCCCGCATCTAATATTCTCCTTTTCATTGCTTCAAACTTCTCTAGGGTCTTGAAAGTTACACAATTCTTTACTTTCATCCTCTTAATTACTAAACAAATTTTTACTGCAACATTTCAAGCAACTAATTTCTTCTTCTGGGTTTAACAAGAAGTTTAATACATATTTTCCAGTATAATCTCATTCTATCTCATGTTATAATCATTATATATATGTATGTACAGTTTTATAAATATGTATACATAGACATTCATATGCAAAGATGCTTATAAATGTGTGGAAATGGAAACAAAGAACAAATTTGTTTCAGTAAAAAGCACTTGGAAGTTATGCATAAGTTTCATTATATTTATCATGTAATGATTAATACTATATACTTGAATGCAAGTTTAATTGATTTCTCTGATTAGTGCTATACTTTATTTCCTTATTTTTACCTATTTTTTTAATTCAATCTTTACTCCAGTCTTAAAGCTTAGTTTTTCTTTCATCCTTTCTTACCCTAGAGCCTGTTCCACACCCCCAGATTCAGACTCATTTTTCATCCAGCACATCAGACTGGTGCAATATTACTTTCGAGTGTGACACCGGGGGGTACACTGAAGACCTCACTGTGTCTTGGATGAGCAATGATCTGGGGCAGAATGGGACACTGGAGCAAACCTCTCACTCCAAGAATCTGAGCCTGAGCCTGCCCATAGACCGGTGGAATGGCTATCTCACCTGTGTGGTCAGCAATCCTGTAGAACAGAAGAATGCCACCTTAGACCTGAGGGGCATCTGTCCACAGAAGGGTGAGTGTGAAGTACAAGCAAGGGTGAAGAAAATGCTTGGCAGAAAATGCAATGTTGTGGGGAGCGGGGCACAGGGGCAAGGCTGGGAGGACTCAAGAAAGTAATGGGATGTGCATTATAAGGCTGTACACATGGTGTGTCTAAGGGGTTCTGTTCCAGCCTTGTTATAGTCCACAAATATACTTGCATGAAGCTGTGCCTGTGTTTGGAATCTCTGTCATCAAGCAGACATATAAAGCACTTGGGAAGCCCTACCCTTGAGCATCAAAGAGAAATGGAGGCTGGATGAGTCATTAGAACCCAAGCCGAGGAAGGGAAGGCCTGGAAGAGCAAGGATGGACCCCCTCACCCTGATCTTAGGGTGCTCACTGCCCAGTTCAGGTTCTCCCACCCCTGTGCATGGCTTGGCCCATGCATGCCTGGCCCATGTATGCCCATGCAGGTGGATAGGTGCCTGCTGCTTCTACTGCAGGTCTGGCCTGGCCTTTCTCAGGATGATCATCTCCCTTGATAGTGTTCAAACCACACTCGGCTTCCTCTGGTCAGTGTGAGCTATAGTGGCCCTCTGCTAACCACAGTCACCTACTCATGATCACATTTCCCCCAGTCAGTCTAATGTTACCTTGGCCCCCTGGAGGGACTCTCCATGGTGGGTTGGGGGTGTGCTCACTTACAAAGACACTGAGCTCTCAGCCCCTTGTTGTAGCAGTACTTTCCTAGCAAGAAGTGAAGCAAAAAAGGTCTACCAGTCCAGCTTCTTTGTCCTGCTAGTGTCTGGCTGAGCTCTGGTTGCTCTTGTGGGACTCTTGTCTGAGAAGTCTGTTCCTGGTCATGTCCTTACTGAATCCTCCCCCGCCCTCCCCCGCTCCAGGAGTGCTCTGTCTACAAACTTTCCTGAGTGCCTGTTAATGTACTCCGCGGGGAGCACAGTGAAAAGGAAGACAAGTCCCTGTCCTCGAGGAACTTAGAGAACAGGGGCCATTTCACTGGGTGGCCTTCAACAGACTAGTTAAGTGTGTGAACTTTCTATTTAAAAGATAGTTCTATGTTTCAGAACTGAAATCTCATGGACAGAACCATTTAATCCTTTGGCAAGTAATTCGGGGTGCTCTTCTGGTTGCACTGCTGATCCTGTTTGCTGGACTGTATTTTTGGAAGACTCGGTGGGGGAAGAAGAAGGAAACAGGAACAGGTAGGTTGCCCTTACCCTTTCCTGGCCAGTTAGTTACCTTCCTCCTTCCCTCCAGTTTCCTGCACCCGTCTTAGCTGCCAGGTAGTGTCCCCTGTGGAGGAGATGGTGGTTGTGACCATGAACTTGGGGTCCATGACATGGGAAGGATTAGTGTTCTCAGGCTTAGGAGCAACCTTCAGTCTGTGTATGACAGGTGCTGGCTTGCAGGTGGGCCACAGGGTTAATGATGGTGGCATTGACTACGTACAGCCAATGAAGGATGAGATTCAGGAAGACAAAGGCTATGTGAGAGTCGGAAGTGATGGCTAGCTGGGCCTAGGCACAAGCATGTCTTTGTAATATGCATGTGTTGTGCTTCTCAAATCCTGGTCATGCTATTTGTCTCAACTGTTCGTTCTTTCTTTCTTTCTTTCTTTCTTTCTTTCTTTCTTTCTTTCTTTCTTTTTTTTACAATTTCAGTAATATTTTAAAATAAGAAATCTAAAATTGTTCAGTTATGTACCAGATTATTGGGGGGGATTCACCAATGTTGCTGCTCAGTGGATACTGTCTGTGTGCAGGTCCCTCTGGGCCTGTTTTTATCTCAACATCTCTGCTTACTCTTGGTCTTGTGTCCCCAGGGTGGAGGTGAAAAACATCTGGGGTAAAAGAAATTTACCATTACCATCTATAGTTGGATTTCTAACCTAGTTAAGGCTGAAGATCATGTGAATGAAGGAAGCAGAACTGAACTTCTGGGGCACCTGCACTCCAAGCCTGATGCCTGCAGATCCTTCATTTCTGGCTGTTGTCCAGCTTCAGCTGTGCTGTTCTGACTAACCCTGACCTAGTGGCTATAACTCCCCGGGCACATGTGGCCTGTCAAGTCCTCTGTTTACATTCTCAACTGCCTTCAAAAAGAGTCAATCAAGAGACTATTAGAACTCCGAAGAGAGTTTGGCAGGGTATTAGGGTACCTGTTTCAAAAGGAGAAATAAGCCAGTCTCATAAGTCAGTTTCAAAAAGACTGATGCCACATATTCTCTTTGATTTAAGGTAACCTTCATGCAGAGCACAAAACAAATAGCTGTGGAGTTTACAAATATATACATACATTCTCATAGATGAACTCAATAATGGAGACTGAAGAACCAGGATATGAAGAAGTGCTGCAATATACATCTCTACTCCCAAATAAAAGAAGAACTCACAATGCAATTGTTAAATATACCTTGACAATTTGATCTATATTTTCTTCCATTGCCTCTACCTACAATACCATGATGTACTTCAACAGCAGAATGCCGGTATTGTGTCAGTAGCTGAAGGACTATATGATTGTAATAATATGGGGAGAAGTGGTGGGGGAAGAGAATGAGGAGGGAGAAAAGGAAGGTAAAAGGAGGGAGTCCCTATATCTACAAAAACTGTATCATAGAAAACAATAATAAAACCTAAATAATAAGACTCTCCTGTTAATATATGAGAAACATATAGATAAAGAAAAAAGGATTGGCTGCAGGCAGCTTCCTGTGACCAAGACCAATGGACCTTTGCTATTCCAAGGCTGTCACCTTGTGAGGATCCAACCCCTTGATTTGTCCAAGTTCATTGCTTACTCAGTATGTCATGGTTGCAAAGTGCTCACTGATCCAGTATTCCACCTAACGTCTCTACAAGCTCAACTACTGGTTGGAGCTTGAAGAAGAAATGACAGTGATGGCAGTATTTACCAGGTCTCAGTAGGGTTTACAGTTTCTTCTTAGAGTAGAGCTTACAGGTGTTACTTTGTTTTGTCATACTCAGAAGGATAGAATCTTAAATTTGCCCGTGATTTGTTATATACACTAGCTGGGATAGATCATCTCTCAGTTCCTGATTTTGGTTTTCGTTTTATTTTGACTCCCCCTCCAATCTGCTTCCTTTGCCTGCATTTGATTGCCCCTGTTTCCCAAGGTCCTGTGGTCCATGTTTGTAAGCTCCTGCTTTCCACACATTTTTCAACATGGCATGCAAAGTCCAGACTTTGGGGAGGTTGCTTCTCCTTTATAAAGTAATGATATATGGCGTGCAGGTTCCAGAACGTCATCACTGAAAACCATCTAGAAGCCTTACTTCAAGGAAATGAGAACCTTTCTCATGACAAATGGCACATGTGGTTTTGTTTTTGTGGTTAATGCTCTGTCAATCATCACACCTCTATGAAAAATTGATAGCAAAATGGGAGGTCATATGTATAGAATTTTTAGAATTAGACCTCTTTGCATCATCTCAGTAGAGCCAGTCAAATTACTTGAGTTAATACCTCCTGGGAATAAAAGCGCCAGGAAGCTCTACAGCTCACTACAGCTGTTCACCTTAAAAGGGACAGCTTTAAGTGAGAGTGCCTTTCGCTGTGGGCTGGGCCAGCACCCCAAAACACACACAATGATAGCCTGGCTCCCCACCGGAGTCAACATTCATTAGCTTGGACACTTCACATTCAGAAAACAAGATTGTGGGCCTTGAACTACCCAATTCACTCGATTTTCTTTTTAATTCATGTGTTTATACAAAGTGAGCAATGTCCACATATATGTTAATACAGATTTAGGGTCTTACTGATACTTCCCATCCCAACCTCCCTCCTGCCCACATTCCTCCTCTTGCTCACATTCTCACTTCCTTATCTCTTATTCTTTTCTAATTTTTACCAAGCATGGTTTCATTTCATTTCACAGCCCTATGTTTAATGCCACATTAGGTAAAGATAATAAAGGTAGCAGCACTTTAGCCATTTCTTGTTATGTTTGCTCTTTTGCTTCTCATGTTGTAAACCTGAAAAAAAAAAGGAATAGGTGTGTACCCCAAACCTAATGCCACTGACTTGCTCTGGCATTTTTATGCCCAGAGGTCAAATAGTTTGTTTATTACCTCCAGCTCCTGTATCCATGGTTTGTTTATTACCTCCAGACCCTCTGGAGTATGTTAAGACAACCTGTGTTTTAGGGACCCTCATATCCCTAGGACAGGACACCTGAACCAGTCTGCTTTGATCTGAAGACCCCAATGGGCTGGAGCTGCATTTCAAGGTATGGTGAGAGCCAGTGCCTAGTGAAAATAAAGGGCACCCTGTGCCTTATACATTTTATACAAATAGAAAAATTTTTGGCATTTCCAAGTTTTTCCCTGAATCCAAATCCTCCCCTTGTCCAGCATAGACATGTCCCACATGCTGCCACATGATAGGCATGTGATAATCATGTTATATAACAAAACTTTTCACAATATCTTAGTAGTCTGTTCAAAGAACTCCTGTAGAAGCCTAGCATGTGTCACATCCCCTGCCTCATTCACCTCATTTCATGTCATCAAGTATTGCATCATTTCACTGTCTCACACGAAGACATAGTAAGATATCATATTTGGAGAAAGACATGACAATATATATATTTTTTAAAGATTTATTTTATTTCTATTGGAAAGGCGGATATACAGAAAGGAGAGACAGAGAGGAAGATCTTCCGTCCGATGATTCACTCCCCAAGTGAGCTCAACGGCCGATGCTATGCCAATCCGAAGCCAGGAGCCTCTTCCTGGTCTCCTGCGTGGGTGCAGGGTCCCAAAGGTTTGGGCCATCCTCGACTGCCTTCCCGGACCACAGGCAGGGAGCTGGATGGGAAGAGGGGCTGCCGGGATTAGAACCGGTGCCCATATGGGATCCTGGGTGTGCAAGGCGAGGACCTTAACCACTGCGCCACCACGCCGGGCCCAA
>NW_024466109.1:0-1969 GCF_017591425.1 Ochotona curzoniae | reverse complement strand
GCTTAAAGCTTGGAGAAGGATAAGGCTTTAGAGAATTTGTTCCTGAGAAGCTTAAGCTTTTAGTGGAAAACATTAGAAAAACCATGATAGCTATTAAGGAAGTTGAGCCAAGGGAGAAACAGTAGGTCCCAGAAAATTCTTGGGGGCTATCAGTCATGCTTTGAGGTTTTTCCTCAAGATGGAAGATGTGGTGGATAAGAAGGAAAGCATTGACAGCCTGTGGAATAAAGGTTCTGGGTCACAAAGGAAAGGTAAGTCAATCAAACACTAAAACAATCAAAACAGATCATCTACATACCAGGAAGGTGCCTTGCAGGTTGTGTGACTAGGTTAATCAATGTTTCTGAAATAGCCACTGCAAATGTTGAGTACAGCCAGAACATTCAGAAGGCAATAATAAAAATAGAATAACAGTTTCTGTGTTGTAGTCAGTCCATACTGGCCTGATCCGTCTTGGATAATCAAGCAGATCACCAGCTTCATCTGCTTTCGTCTTTCAGTGAACGTCCACCATTAAGTTAGGTGGGCAAGATGGGTTGAGTGTGTGACTGACTCTTGTGGGGCAGCAGGTTTTGTTACCTCAGGACAGAATGCTTTGTTCAGGTGTGAGAAGTGAATCCAGGAATCCATTCCCGGTCACTTAGCTGCGCAAGGATTAGTAGGAAACACCAGGTAGGAACTCTTCAAGTGAGACAGCAGGAATCTTGAAGATGATCTCTCTTTCCCAATGGAGAGGCTATAAATTATGACAACAGAGTTCCTGTCCTCCTAATTGGGCAACCATAGTTTTATCATTGGCCTTAGCAAATACATGAGCATTTCACCTTGGAATGCTGTTTGTGGCTCTGCAGCTTTTACCCAGTTACTTCCTCAGAAGGGATCTCAGCTTTAGAAAAACAAGTAAATGGGTGTGTGATCAGGCCAGTTTCACAGGAGTCAGCTGGATTTTAATAATACTGTCTGTACATTCTACCAATGTAGATGATTATGGATAACAAGAACTTTGAGAGTACTCCAGTACAGGAACACTCCACAGACTTGTCTCATAATCTGACCAGCAGAATGAGTTCCTGAATTACTGTAATTCAGCAGGAAATGAATGGATGCTTTTCCCCACAAAGAATCATGGCTATCATGATAATTGTGGCATGCCTACCAGGGAAAACTTTGGCTGAGTGGGAATACACAGCTGTTATGACTAATATGTATTGAAATCCCTGCAATTTGAGTAGCTAAATAGAATTCATCTGGCATAGTTCAAAAGGCGCCCAGGAAGGGCAAAGTTACTGGGGGAGGACTGTGATTTTACCACTTTCTGTTAGGAGCATGTGGTGCAGAGCTGACAAGTGGCTGTGGGTGTGGATGGAGAGAACTCCAGAGGCATTTTCATCTCCATCGGAGCACTTATTGGGACCATTGTTTGAGAGTATGTATAAGAGTAAGGTTTCTTCAGAAGGAATTTAGGAGGAACTGGGCATCCTTTCTTTTGGTTTAAGTAATTTTGTCTTACCCAATAGGGCAGTAGACATTTGAGTAGTCCTGTGGGGTATGGGAGATTGAGTGGTTTCAGTTTTAACATCTGAGTTGGTTAACCCATTGCCTTTGACAATCCTCCATTTTATCAGAAGAATGGTTCTGAATTTCAGTGGGTGATGCAACTTTAAATAAAATGGTATCTGATGGTGCTAGAGCACTTTGGTTTTCACAATTAGAAAGCCTGTTTGTTTGCATGCAATCCTGGTATTGTGGGCCCACCCTAAAGGTGAATCTACTGTCAAGTCAGCATGTTAATGGTGTTTCTCTGGCTAGGAGGCAGCCTGAGTGAATGCAATGAGCTCAGCTGATTGGGCCAAATGGATGTTGGGAGTCAGAGACCACAGAATGTCTTACATGAGAGCATCTCCTGGGTCCTGTAAGAGGGGAGCCATCAGTATACCAATTTTCTGCTTTGGTCAGGGGAGTTTCCTTG
>NW_024466108.1:0-17844 GCF_017591425.1 Ochotona curzoniae | reverse complement strand
CAAAGTGGATGGAAGATGGCTAGTGAAGGGGGAATCCCTGTGTTTATGCAATGGCAAAAGCCAAAATAAATGTTTTATCCTTGAAAAAGGAAAGGAAGGAAGGAAGGAAAGAAGGAAGAAAGAAAATAAGGAAAAAGAAAGAAGGAAAGAGAGGAAGGAATGAAGGAAGGAACGAAGGAAGAAAGAGACTTCACTTGTTTTGCTACAATGCCACCTCTATGTTATTGTTCTTAATGAAGTTACTTGAGAATGATGAAGAAATGGTGCAGTATTTGTTCATCATACTCAAGGAAGTTTGGACTGAGAAGCAGCAGTTTAAATTTAGGGATCTGGAAGCAATGCAGTTGTGTTGAACCACTAAAATTAGGTTTCTGAATTAATCTTCAGACCTGTGAGTAGAGGCAGGAGTTATTACAGGAAGGGCATCCACTTTGGCATGTATGGAGTTTTGATTTATTTTTTTAAAGATTTATTTATTTTTATTACAAAGTCACATATACAGAGAGGAGGAGAGACAGAGAGGAAGATCTTCCGTCCAATGATTCACTCCCCAAGTGACCGCAATGGCGGGTGATGCACCGATCCAAAGCCGGGAACCAGGAATTTCTTTCTTTCTTTCTTATTTTTATTAATTACATTGTATGATGAGACAAAGTTCTATGGGTACTGGGATTTCCCCCCCCCCCCACCCTTCCTCTAACCTTCCCCACATGGTGGATTTCTCCACCTTGTTGTGTAACCACAGCTCAAGTTCAGTTGAGATTTCTTCATTGCAAGCATAGAGTCCAGCATCTCATTGTCCAGATAAGTTCAATGGCTTCTTGGGGAGACCTTCTCTGGTCTGAAGGTAGAGCCAAAAGAGTAAAATCCTGGTTAATTAAAAGCCCCATCAGCAACAACATATAACGTTATGGAATTAATTGACATAGTATTGAGTAAACAACATGTTAAAATTACATGCAAGTTCTTAACACATCCTGTGACTACTTTAATGACATTTTAACAATTGAGGTGCAAAACAGTTTTAGGAGGGGTGTGCAGAGAATTCTTCAATACCTTGGTGAGGAGTATTTATTCTTTGTGTCCTACCTAGTAAGGTGTGTGAGAGTCCATGCTGACCAATCTTTCCTTGTTGTTCTCTATCTATCTATTCTAGTTTGTGTGTGTGTTGGGGAGGGGGTGCTCTGGAGCGACCCTGATGGTCATTGCAGAGGTTGGGGACCCAGAGTTGGAACTAAGTAAGGACCAGAGAAAGCTCCTCTCCCTAGTCCCGAAGGAAGTTTACTGTTCTTCTGATTCTGAGGACCGCTCAGGGTTCCTGGCTGTTGTTCAATGACCTTGGATCCTACAAGGAAGGATTCGAGCTTCTTCCATCCCGTATAGTAGGTCCAAAAGTGGGGGATGTCCTCTGAGTTCTCGGCCTCTGAAGACATTCCAGTTCCCCGTGGTCTCTTTGGCAATTGTGATGTAGTCCTTGGTGCCCATACTGATAGTCCTTGGTGGGAATCAGGGAGTCTCTAGGTTAGGGATACAAGCCTCCTCTTGTCCCGCTGCTCCACTCTGCCCCCCACCCCCCGTTCTGTGCATGTGACCTCCTGTTAATAGATTGTTATGGTCGCTCTTGATTCCCCCTGTATGTCTTTGTAGTTTTACCGTTATCTATTGCTGTTTTGAATCCATTGTCTGTAAGTTACCTGTCATGTTCCTGATAGGTTACACTACATGGCTTCCTCACACATTCAGAGGAGATGGAAGATTTCTTTGCTGTCTCGCCCCATTTCTGAGTAGCACAAGGTTTTGAAAGTATATTGGATTTTACAATTTTTCAAAACATATGTGTTGAGATCATATTAGTTACAGGTTCACCTGAGGAAGATTTACTGCCATTGGGAATCTTTACAATTGTTTCATGTCCCCAAAGCACTGAGGGTTCAGCATGGAGCTATCTAAGCAGCATATCAAAGAAACAAAATCCCAGAGCTCCCTGGCCAGGCTGCCAGCAGGCAGAGCCTAGTGCCAAATGTAGGCATGGGAGCTGCTGTGTGTTTACCAGGCATGAGACGCCACTGTCCCAGGGTCCCCCAGGGCCCAGGTCCCACCCCTTCCTGGTCCTGTCCCCAGCTCCAGCCCTGCCCCAGGCAAGCAGTGGGACAGCCCAGACCCACTTCACAAAGCTCCGAGACTTACTCTGTCGCGCCCACGTTTCTTATCATCCGGCGATAAGAGGCAGACGCGAGTGAAGTCTTCTGCGGTAATCTTTATTGTGCGCACCAAGATGAGGAGGGAAAGGCTCCGACCCCGGCAGGCTGTCTGCTCTTATGTGCTGACTGGCCCCGCCTCTGCCGATGATAGGTCGGCGTCATGATTACGCAGGGTCCTGGGCGACTGGATTCGTCAGTCCCAGTGTTCATGCGCCGGCCACGCCTCAGCTCACTGCTATAGGATCACCTGAAGCGACAGCAAAGGCACCTCGTGCGACTGAGCACAGCACTGAAAATGAGCTAGCTTCCGGATGCAAAATTCCAGGTGTTACAATAAACCCTTGAGAGCTCAAGGCTGCTCGGCCTATCACAAGCCCGACCGCACCAGGTGGTACCGTGTCTGTTAAGATGACCGGTACCGGCGTAATGCCGTCCTCTGGTTTTAAGAGGACTCCGGCGGCGGCACAGAGGTCCAGACTTGCAGGGTGTCGCTCCTGGCAGGGTTCCCTCATGCATGACGGAAGAGTGCCCGGTCGGTCGAGGGGACCTGGGCCTTCGATCCCCATCTCCCGTTTTTTGACTCCTGGCTTAAGGGGTGTTTTGACTCCTGACTCGAGAGAGGGTGTCCTTTTATATCCTTCACTGACTTGCATTCATTGGCCCAATGTCTACCTTTGTGGCACCGTGGGCATATCCCAGGAGGCTTATTGCTAGGCCCTGCACGGCATTCCCTTTTCATATGTCCTGGTTTGCCACACTGAAAGCACACGGGTGATGTTCTCTCCCTATGATTAGACCTCAAAATGGCGGCCGCTAGTCCATGAGCTGTTAAAGGGCCTCCTGTATCCCTACAAACCTTTAGCCAATCTGAAATTCCCTTGGACTTACGATCCTTGAGTAGGGCTCTGCATTCTGCATTACACTGCTCCCAAATTATCTGCTCTACCATTCTAGTGTTCTGGTCTCCCTCTCCAAAGGTCCTTTCCACGGCCTGCATTACGCGTGCCACAAAATCAGCAAAGGGCTCATCTGGCTCCTGCTTAACCTGTGTAATGCCCAGTTTCTCTTGCCCTTTAAGTGAAAGGGCCTTCCAAGCCTTTATAGCTGCAGTAGAAATTTGAGTATATTGGATATCTATTTTGATCATCAGAGTATTGGCCTTGTCTGGAAAGCATATTATAAGACCACGTCAAAGCTTCACCGCCGTGCTGTTGATTTGTGCGGGCGGTCTCAGCCAAAACTCCTGCCATAATCCCTTCCAATTTAGATATGATCCCATATTAGGGAGAACAGCCTTCACCACAAATTTCCAATCAGAGGGAGTCATATTCATTCCCCCCATACGTTCTAACAGGGACAATGTATAATTGGCATGAAGACCATATTGCTTTACAGACATGGCCAATTCTCGCACTAATAATGCATCTACCTGTCTGTAAACTCTTTCCCTTTCTTCTTCTAAGACGGGGAACATATTTTGAAGTTCCCGGCGTGTGACTGGATCGATGAAGGAGGAGCCGGCACCACAACTCATGGGCGGGGCAGATGGCTTCACAGCAGGAGGAGCCATTAGTGAAATGGCTCCAGAGCCCTGAGGCCATGGGTCGAGCATGGCCGGTGCAGTAGCACCGCCATTCTCTTTCTTCTCCTTTTCTGATCCTCGTCTGTTTCCTGCAGGTTGTTTGCGTTCTAAGCGCCTATCCCGCTTGTACCCTTCCTCCGCATCGGACGTCTCCGAACTTGATGAGGAAGATCCTGCTTTCAGTTTCACCTTTCTTTTTTGCTTCATACCGGTTCTCCTCTCCCGCTCTGTTTCTGAGAGACTATCCTGGGCAGACTGAAGGGCTTTGTCACTTTCTCTGACTGCTCCCTTAAGGAGGGCATAAACCGTCTGCAAAAATTTCACCAGAGAGATCTGTGCGCCCATGTCTATAACCAGAAGTGGTGGCTCATATACCTCCGATTTATGCTCCTAGTCACCCGAGAGTTCTCCCTCTCAGAGCTCCTTACCTGTCTTATGGCCGCAGTTCTGACTTCGTCCCGTTGGAAACGGGAGGCCCCCTCCAGGTCCCGGGTTTCCGGCACCAGTTGTTGCGCCCACGTTTCTTATCATCCGGCGAAAAGAGGCAGACGCGAGTGAAGTCTTCTGCGGTAATCTTTATTGTGCGCACCAAGATGAGGAGGGAAAGGCTCCGACCCCGGCAGGCTGTCTGCTCTTATGTGCTGACTGGCCCCGCCTCCGCCGATGATAGGTCGCCGTCATGATTACGCAGGGTCCTGGGCGACTGGATTCGTCAGTCCCAGTGTTCATGCGCCGGCCATGCCTCAGCTCACTGCGCATGCGCTAGGCGCCTGCGCAGTACCGTGAAAGCTACGTAACTCTCCATCAGGAACCAAGGTGTGGCTTTTCCGGCCGGCGCCATTTTGGGTACGGCATGTGGTCAGTACATGCAGATGCGGCTGGCAACATACTCCAAAGGAGGGTAGTCCACGGGGCTCCAGTAGGCCCGGGGCAGCTCCCCATGTAGGCAGGGAACCAGGAACTTCTTTCCAGGTCTCCCACACCGGTGCAGGGTCCCAAAGCCTTGGGCTGTCAACTGCTTTCCCAGGCCATATGCAGTGAGCTGGATTGGAAGTGGAGCTGCCTGGATTAGAACTGGGGCCCATATGGGATCCTGGCGTGTTCAAGGCAAGGACTTTAGCCACTAGACCATGCCCCTGGGCCTGAGTTTTGATTTATCAAAACAGTGCCTGAATCCTGGGAGTAAGAAAATTTGCTGATGCATTAAAGGGCATCATAAAGTAAAATAGCATCCAGAGGTAACCTCCAGCTTCTGAGTTTAGAAATTATAGTCAGAAAATGTGAGAGAATTCAGTGTCTTGAATCATTTCATATTTAGAAGTAAAGACTTTGGGATGGGTGTTTGATGTAGCAGTGAGGATGCTCTGGGGATGTCTCATCCCATATTAGAGAACCTGGCTTCAAGCTCCAGAGAAGGGTCCACACTATAACACTGGATGGAGGAGCCCAGTGCCATAGGAAGCACTGTGTGTCAGGAGGAGTTGGCTGTGAAAGGACAGGTGGCAATAGAGAGCCAATAAGAGCAAGGAGGCTGCCCAGGGTAACGACCCTCAGTAACCTCCAGATGTCGAGCAAAGTTGTTCAGTGAATGAGAGGATCAGCCTGTGTGGATTGTACAGCATGCAAGGTAGATCTGAAATTCCAGAAAAGATTTGATCATGTAGAAGGCATGCAGATGCAGATGAAAGTCTATGGCTGAATGGAAGATGGTTCTGGTCATCCTGGGATAATAACTGTGAAATTTTTAAAGGATTTATTTTATTTTTATTACAAAGTCAGATATATAGAGAAGAGGAGAAATAGAGAGGAAGATCTTCCATCCGATGATTCTCTCCCGAAGTGACCGCAATGGCCGGTGATGTGCCGATCCGAAACCAGGAGCCAGGAACCAGAAACTTCCTCCAAGTCTCCCACCCGGGTGCAGGGTCCCAATGATCTGGGCTGTCCTCGACTGCCTTCCCAGGCCACAAGCAGGGAGCTGGATGGGAAGTGGAGCTGCCGGGGTTAGAACTGGTGCCCATACAGGATCCCGGCGCATTGAAGGTGAGGACTTTAGCCACTAGGCCATATCACTGGGCCCAATAAATGTGAAATTTAAAGGAAGTTTCATCTAGTCTCTCAGTTATACAGAGATGAACATGTTAAAGCATGCCAGACCCAATGGCTTCCCTATCCTTGAAGCTGTTCGATGACAATGATGCTATCAATCAGTTTCCTACCTCCTGTAATGTCATGAATCAGCCAAGGCGTCAGCAGGACTGAGCTGTTCCTCCTCTTGTTTGCATTTCTCACACTTCCCCCATCACAGAAACTCCACTAAGAGTCCCACATTATGAGTTATAAATGGGAGTCGGATCAGCAGATTTCCAAAACACCCTAAGCGACCACTTCTCTGTTGGTCTCTTCACCAGGCGCTCAATACTTTGATTAGCAAGCATCTCCCTTAGCCTTGTTTTCCAGCTTTTAATCTGGGCAGAAGAAAAGCCAACCTCTCCTCTGACTCTGTGCCATAAAATCTGTAACAGTTCAATGTTTTGTACTCTCCAGTTCTGAATACGCTTTATAAATCAAGCTGTGTCTTGGGGTATTTGGGATTTGCGGAGAGGGTGAGAATGGATGACAAAGAAGGCAAGTATCTTTGTCTATTTATCAAAGCCAACAAGGTGGCTTATAAAAATTCAAATTCATTGCTAGCAGGAAGATAAAAAGTGAAACAAGTTGCTATTGTCATTTATCAAGTTAATTATTATATTATCATTAACAATGGTAGAGCAAGGGGCCGGCTTGTTCATTTTGAATTTTGCTGGTGTCTGGTCTAATTGAATCGGCTGTTCGCTTTGCACCATGATAAGCTGATAAAGAGCTGTCAGGTGTGACAGAAGGGCTGGCTGTGCCGACTTTCGTTTGTTTATATCCCGTTTTACCTCTAGTCTATGAATAGCAGGGGGAAGTCTTTCTTCCTCGCCTCTCTGAAGATGTCCATGCCCAGCAGGCAGCCACCCTCTGAAACTGAGCAGTTCAAGGCTACACTCTCACCCTCCCTGGGGTCCACCCTCTGCCCCCCAGGGGCTAGTGTATACACCCCACTGCCTGACAAACAAATGAAACTGGGTGCCATGGAAAAATCTATCAGCTATTGGAAAGGGGCTCTTACTGCAAATGCAAATTTAAACAGGCATATTTTTCTTCTTGTACCATGATGATCTTACTAACATACTTTAAAGGCTACTACTTTACAACAATAGGTTAAGAAACTCACTGGAAGATGCACAGAAAAAATAAATACACCCAGAAAAGCTACAGAACATGTGTGCCGAATAGCTTTTGTGAGGTGGTTTAACGAGCTGTTTGTATTTTCCAAATTTTTTATGGCCAACACAAAGGATCCTTACTGTCAGAAACCGTTCTTTTTTTTTGTTTGTTTGTTTTGTTTTAATTGTTTTTTAGACAAAGTTTAGCTGGCACAAGAGTCTCCCTTACCTCCAAAGGCCCCACCTCCTCCGCCCTGTTCTTCCCCTGTTTAAGCCCATAGACGTAGTGGGAGGGGCATCTTGGTCCTCTGCGAAATGGACTCCTTAGCTGGCAGCTGCTGGTTCTCCATCCAGATATTGGCGCTCAGCACCAGCCTCCTTTTAGGTGAGTGATGGAGCAGGTGGGTGTGGTGTGGTGGGAGGGCGAGGAGGCTGTGAGGAAGGCAGGCAGACAGCCTGGGCTCTCCTGGACTCAGCCTGTTGATTCCTCAAGCGTGGCGAAGCGCTGACTTCTTTTTGTGTTGGCGCATATCTGTACTCCAAAAGACAGCTATTTATCCTGTTTTGCACAGCTTGCCAAACTGACGCTGAGAGCTGGGGCTGCAGCTCCAGTTTCCTGGCGGCAGGCTCGGTAAATAAAGAGAAGCTGAGCTCTCATCCACCGCTAGCTTTTTGTGTGGTTACAAGTTGCTTCCAAGCCCTGGGTGGCAGGTGTGTGCTGTGGTTACTGCCTGGTGAGAACTAGGCTCTGGCTTTGTGTCCTGCTCCCTGCCCTTGACTGCAAAACACTGGGGAACCAAAGAGGAGCTGAGCTCTGCAGTCAGATCCACTGGATCTCAATTCTGGCTCTGCCCTGTACTGGTCCTAAGACCTTGCCAACAGGATATGCCTGGTGGCAAGTAGTTATCCTCTCTGAGCTTCATTTCTCCCAGCTGTGAGATGGTGAGACTAACTCCTCCCTCCAGGTGCTGTTTGTGAGAGTGAAGGAAACACACACACACTGACCACTGTCTGACACAGGGAGGCAGATGATTTATGTGTAGGACATTTAATTTCTCTGTCTTGATGAGAAATAAACAAATTAAAGAAAACATAGGGCCATTTTCTTGCCTGTGATTCACAGTTTCTTAAAAATGAAGAGGATTTTCCTCTGGCAACTGATAGTATTGTGGCAACAAACAAGTCTGACCTTTCCCATCTTTCCTGCTCTTTCTCCACCTCCTACACAAAGGTGGCTGCTGCCAGCGCTGGTCTTCCTTACTAATTAATAAGGGAGAGACTGCTGCTGTTGGTGGTAAGTGAACAAAGAAGGTGGAGGAAGAAGACACAGATAAATAAACCTCAGAGATAGTCATTCTTATGCGAAACCATGCATGCAAATTAAAAATGAGATATGTGTTTGCCTGTAAAATGAGCATTTTTATGAGAACACTCTGTGTGGCCATTGAGCAGTGCCATGAATACCGTCATGCATTGCCAGATAGTCAAATGAGTAAAAGCTGCTTGGTAGCCTGTTTGCAGTGTCAGAAACATTTGTGTTTGAAATGTTAAATGTTCCTTTACTATGTGAGCTCTGTTTCAAAGGCAGAATCTGACATAGAAGATGCACATGCACAAAAATGATGTGTGAGATCTTTCATGAACTGAGATATTGAAAGGATTTGAGGGACAGTGTTGTGACTCAGAGGGTTAATCCATAGATTCTGATGCCAGCATCCCAGGTTCAAGTCCTGTCTGCTCTTCTTCTGATGCAACTCTCTGATAATTCATCTGGGAGAGCAGTGGAAGATGAGTCCCTGCCACTGATGTGCGAGACCCAGATGGAATTCTGGGCTCCTGACTTGATCCTAATCTAGTGTCAGTCCTGTGATCATTTGGGAAGTGAATGAGTAGATGGAATCTCTCTCTCTCTCTTTCTCTCTCTCGTTTTCAAATAAATAAGTTTATCAATAAACAGATACTTTTAAAGAATAAAAAGATTTGGTCAGGAACAAAGACAGGAGTAAACATAGGTGGAGCATCTGTTGTGTACAAGATTCTCTTGTTTTCCTGCTTACGTTCAGTGCCTGTTGGATCAGTGATCAGTTCAGAATACTTTGTTTTCCTTCTCCCGTGGCATCCAGGGTGCTCCTAAACCACTTCCACCATGATATCTCCAACACCATCTGTCACTCTCCTCCAAGAACTGTGTGGGTGGCAGAGCAAGGGGGGCACAGGAAGCCACCTCTGCCTCCCACAGCCCTCTTGTTTATGTGTTGCTGGTTACCCAACTAACTGCTGATAGCCGGAAGTCCTATGAAGAATGATAGGCAGCTAAACCAGGTGGGCATCAGCCTTATCTGAATTCTGAACAAACACAGAACAACTGTACCTGGTCCTTCTGGGGTACTACATGGCAGGGGAGGGAGGATTGTGCCTGGGTCCCAGTGCCCCTAGCACAATGTTTTTTCCATGCTTTAAGTATTGACAAATCAAAACCCCTTTCTTGTAAATGTGTGGAGTAAAGCTGTTTTGGGCAGTGCTGAGTTTATAGATTAACTCATTTTTATTAATAACCAAAGTTGGTTGAACTAGTGACTTCTTGTCCTTTTTCTTTATTCTTTTAAAATTATTATTATTGTTTTTGGAAAGGCAGATATACAGAGGAGAGAGTCAAAGATTTTCAGTCTGCTCATTCACTCTTCTAGTGGCCACAATGGCCAGAGTTGAGCTGATCCAAAGCCAAGAGCCAGGAGCTTCCTTCTGGTTTCCCACACAGATGCAGGGTCCCAAGACTTTAACCCATCCTCTACTGCTTTCTCAGGCTTCAAGCAGGGAGCTGGATGGGAAGTGGAACAGTAGAGATATGAACCAGTGCTCAAATGAGATCCCAGTGGATGCAAGGCAAGAATCTAGCCAATAGGCTATCATGCCAGGCCCTCTTCTTCTTCTTCTTTTTAAAAATTTTATAATACAACTCCATAGGCTGTGGGATTTCCCTTAACTCCTCCCTAACTCCCCGCCCCCTCATTGAGTTCCTCTATATTATTAAAATAGTATAGTTCATAAACAATCATAATTCCATCTTTGTGGGCATGGACCATACTGAGAGTCCAGCATCCTATTGTCAAGATAAATTTAACAGTTTCATTGAGAGTCCATCTTTGATCTGAAAGTTGAGATGGTAGAGTATCCTCACATCTAGATATGATAGTCTCCAATAAACAGTTACTGTACAACCCCTTAAATGAAAAACCACAATACAAAATCAACAACAGGAAGAAAAATGGAAATTTACAGCATCAGAAAGTTAAATAACATGCTACTAAATGATTAATGTGTTAGAAAGTACAAGTTCTTAACCGTAAACCTTAAAATGGTTATAGGATACTATTTGGCTGTCTTGAGTTTTTATATATATTCAATTCGTATTTATATTTAGCAGTTTACAGTATTCAAGTGAGATTTTACAAAACTTCATGAATTTTAGGATAATCAAAACAGGCTTATAACTCTAACAAGCCATATATTAACAATTGAAAAGTAGAACAGTTTTAGGAGGGGTGCACAGAAAAATCTCTAATATCTTAGCTAGTGAGGAATAACTGAACTTTGTGTCCTACCTAGTTGCAAGTTTACCTTGCGGGTTCCTGGGGAGGAGATGTGACCTGAAGAAACGGGGGGTTGGGGGGGGGGGAACAGAGCTCTCTTTTGGCGACTGACAAAGTTTATTCCCAGGGTTTCAGTTTTTATACCTTTCATGAAACAATGGTTCAGACCTAACTCAGAATTAGATCATGTGTAAGAACACAGAGACAACGAAGAAGCTAACAAGGCAACTTAGAGTTATTGAAACAGGGTATAGATAATACTGTCTGTCCTTGATTGGCTAGACAGAGCACAGATGTCTGCCTATCTTCAAGAAGAGCATAAAAGCACATCCAAGGACTCACTGGCGAGAGCACACTGTGGGTGAGAGGCCTTCCACCTTCTCTTTCCTGGAGCCTCTTCTCAACAGGGTCCCACAGGCCTCCGCTGTCCCAGCTTTCCTATGGACTGTGTTCCGACACTTAGTGAGGTATATGAGAAGCTAAGCTGACTTTTTCTTGTCTGTTCTAAGCTTTCCTTATTAGTCTCTCTCTGTCTATCTGATCTAATTTTGGGGGCTCCACAGCAACCAAGATGGTTAGTGCAAGAGAGGATGGGGAGCCAAAGTTGGAACTAAGTAAGGACCAGAGAAAATTCCTCTCCTGAGTCCAGAAGGAAGTTTACTATTCTTCTGTCTCTGAGGACCACCTGGGGCTCCTGGCTGTTGTTTTGATGTCATTAGACCCTATGTGGAAGGTTCTGGGCTGCTTCCATCCCATATGGGAGATCTGAAGGGAATGGTTTGCCTTAGAGTTTTCAGCCTACGAGGGGATTCAAATTCCCTGTGATCTTCTTGATGGTTGGGATATGGTCCTTGGTATACATACTGACAGTCCTTGATGAGGTATCCACTGCTTCTGTGGTGAAAGCATCTGAGAGGTTTCTGGGGATCTCTGGGACTAGGATGCAGACCTTCTCTTAGCCTCCTGTACCCCTCCTGCTCTGTGCATATGACCTCCTGTTAAGAGACTGTCAGAATCGCTCTTGGATCCCACTGTCTGTCTCTATAGTTTTTGCTAAAGTTTAATGCAGTTTCAAATCTGTAAGTTAGCCAGGCCCTATTTTTAGTTGTTTAGTTTGAAAAGCAGAATTTCAGTGGTTTACCTCCAAATGCCTGCAACAGATGTGGCTAGGCCAGAATGAGGTCAGGTCTCCATGTGGGTGGCAGGGACCCACGTACCTGTCCATTACCTGCTGTTTCTCAGGGTGTGCATTAGCAGGAAGCTGGGTAGAAAACAGAGACACTTCAATATGGGGTGCTGGTGAACCTCGAGGTATCTTAATCCCTGGGCCACAATGCCTCCCTTTTCCTTTCTTCTTAAAATTAAACACTTAAAGAAAAGAGTGTCACATTTAATTTTAGTTTGTTAAAAATTTGCAAAGAAAAAATTGTGGGGTGTATGTTTTCATGTGTCTTCAACAGCCAGCTATTGTCTTCATCACTAGCATCCCACGACACCAGTTTGAGTCCCAACAGCTCTACTTCCTATCCAGCTGTCTATTAAAGTAAAGTGCCTGGGAAGAAAATGAAAGATGACCCAAGTGTTTTGTCCTTGTTACTCATATAGGAGATCTGGATGGAGCTTTTGGCTTTGACTAGGCCTCGTGTGGCTATTGTAGCCATTTGGAAAGTGAACCAGCATATGGAAGAGAAAGTGTGCTCAGTTTCTTTCTCTCTCCTCTCCTTCTCCTTCTCCTCCTCCTCTCCTCTCCTCTCCTCTCCTCTCCTCTCCTCTCCTCTCCTCTCCTCTCCTCTCCTCTCCTCTCCTCTCCTCTCCTCTCCTCTCCTCTCCTCTCCTCCTCCTTCTCCTCCTCCTCCTCCCCTCCCCTCCTCTCCTTCTTCTCTCCTCTCCTAGCTCAGAAACAAATCAACAAAAGATTAAATTGCTCAAAAGCTGTCGCAGTTATAATTTACAGTCAGTGTTTAGAGAACAGTTACAGCCTCTCCACTACAGTTTAACACTGTTAAACATACTCAGTAACCTGATTACAACAGAGAAAAAAAAAATGAGTTATATTTCAAAGGAGATATATTTACATTATCATTATTAATGTTGATTTAATATTTTTACTTCTAAAGCATAAAAGACCTCCAGCTGTAGGCAACCGCCCAGGTTGCTGTTTTCCTAGGCAAATATTACACAGCTGGGAGAAAAGCAGCTGATAGAGCTAACAACTGGTGGGCCTTCTGGGCCTGGTTAATGCCAAATCTGAATTAACTATACAGGTGCCAGCATAGTTGCTTATTCTATTTTTTTTTTTTAAAGAAATGTAGCACATCGCAGCAGAAGGCAGAGGATACTGGGCTAGGACATGCTACCCTGACTTCCAGGCACATTGTACATTCTGGGGGAGAGGGGCTTCAGATGCCAGAGGGGAGAGGTCTGGGAACATGTTGGAGTCATATTTAACCTGGGAAGAGTGACTTCTGGAAGCTTCAATTGACTGGGCCACTAAACTCACAAGTAGGTGAGGGAGCTGAGACAAATGAGGGGCATGGATGGCTGGGCTAGTCTGCAACACACGCTGTCATGAATAGGAGACAGAACGGAGTGCAGGCCAGCCTGAGTGGGCTGTAGAGCCTGTCAGTCAGTTTGCATGAGGGCCAGGACTGGGGTTTGTTCAGGCTGGGGTAGACTGCTACACCTGCCTGTGAGAACTGAAATGGGGCACAGGCTGGGCTGAGACAGGCTGCAACACCTGCTGGTAAATGCTGGGACTGGGGTCATGCTGTGCCAGACTGGGATGCAGTACCTCCCTGGCATGTGCAAGACACAGGGACTGAGAATGTACCTGGTAAGGAAACTTCAGGAACTCCCTTGCTAGGCCACTGCTTCCACTGAAGAATGAAAATTGGCATGTTGGGGTGAGAATGGCAGGACTGCAGTCTCTGTCAACCAGGTTTATAGACTAGGTCTAGGGGTCATACTAGGCTATAACTTCCACTGTAAAGTGCTAGGCTGAGTGTGAGGCCTCAGGCTGGAGTGTAGTATCCCTTACAAGATCCTGGGCTGAGGGTCCCCTTGCTAGGGGACCTCGGGTACAAGAACCAAGGGTGGCGTGGGTTGGGCTCAACAGGAGGTGGCACCCATCTGCCTACATGTGGGCTGGGTCTGGGGGCAGGTTGAGCTGCAACTTCCATGGGTGTATAAGTGAGTAGGATGAGATATGGAATGGGACAGGCAAGGCACAACCAGGACTGGGGTTGGCCTAATAGGGGTTTTGGAGTACTACTGTGAATAGACCACGGTACCCCCTGGTGTGTGTGAAGACCGGGTCTGTGGCAGGCCAGGCTGCAGCACCTATTGGTCTGTGTGAGATGAGGGTAGGGGCAGAACTGACAAGGCAGCTGCAACCACTGGTATATGCAGTGGGTGATGCAAGTGATGGACTGAACCTGACCCTATATTGGCTGGCACACGGAAGATCCAAGTCTGAGGTTATGGCCAGGTGACTCCTCAACCAGATCACTGGACTCAGGGGAAATCACAATAGATGTGCTCCAGCCTTGGAGTGTGTGTATCAGGACTGGGACTCTTCAGTTGCTGATGCCTGTTCCGTGGACAACATGCCCAGATGCACACGGGGGATGTAACAGCACGCTCATCTAGGCCTGCAGAGAAGGTCAGGTGCCTTGTCACAGGACAGGAAGCAGAATATGTTGCACCACTGCCCTGGGTAAGCTTTGTAATAGCCTTTTTCCTGGACCAGTGGATGCAGTAAGGTAGGTTTGGTCTCTCAATAGACATTTCAAAGATTTCTTAACTCTGATGTAATTAAGCTGTCAATGTCTTAGAACTATCAAAAATCATTCAGGTAACATCCTCAGAACATTCTTCTATAAGATGTCATCAAATGACCATTCACCTATCCCCAGCTCCTTTTTGACAGCAAGGAGATTCCCCTTCCTCTTTCCTGCTCTATGGACATGGGAGAGGAAAAAAATAAAAAACTGAAGTATTTATCCCACCCATCTGTTCCTCCAAACCTGACCCTTCCCACCACAACTGACTCTCTCCCCACTAATCAGAGGCTCACATAGGAATGCATCCCTCTCAACTAGGTAAACAATACTAAAAAGTAAATAAAGATTATTTAAAAAGAATTCATAGCAAAATTGTATTAAAAATGAAATGATGAAAGAACTCTGAAAGGAGTTGGATGAAACTTCATAGAACTAGACTGGCTACATGATACTGGTAACCAGAAATCTGTTTTAGGTTTAAATACATAAAGTGTCTTTGTATAAATATAACAGAAAATGGTAGAAGGCATGTAAAAAATACATAATGGGGCCAAAACCACAAATTAATTTCTGGATTAAAAACACAGACATGACATATTTTCCAATAGGAAATGAAGTAGCTGGAACTTGAACCAGTGTCCATATGGGCGTCAGCATTGCAGGTGGCTGTTTTATCAGCTGCACTACAATGCTGGCTCCTATTTATCACCTTTTACACTTTCAGTTTTTCTGCCTGGACTCAAGGATTATGTTGGACACAAGCATAAAAGGAAGGGAAAAGCAGGAGTCTAAGAGGGTGACAGACATAAGCTTTACTCAAAGCTGTTGGGTCTAGGCCAGAACAATGCTTACTAAGTTACCTGTGCAGCTTGTTTCCTTGTCTGTGAATGTGAAGATCATTTTCGTTTTGCTAAATATTAAATTAATGTGATGTGGAATCATAGAATTTATGTAACACCTTGTTTCCTATAGTCCTTTCTTCCTTTAACTTTAACTCTCCTTCACCAGGTTTCCAGGCTGTCAAAGACCCCAGCTCTTCTTGTACATTGAACAGAACTGTGGGGGAATCTGTGCAGCTGACACTGAACTCCTCAACAGACCCTAATATTCACGAGATTGAGTGGTTTTGGGATCGCCCATCTCAGAGAAGGCAGGTTCTTGTGTCCTGGAGGCCTGATGCCCCTGATCCTTATTGGTATGACATTAAAGACCTCAAGAACAGATTCAACCTGACAAAGCTGGCTTTCCTGACCATCATGAATCTCACCGTGGAAATGAGTGGGCTGTACACAGCAGAAATCAAATTAAAATCAGGACAAGCTCAAGAGAAGACCTTTCGACTCTGTGTATATGGTAAGATGTGGGTGCTTGCCCAACCCAGTATCCCAACAACTACCTTTCTAAAGTAAGTTAATCTAAACTGATTTCATTTATTGTCATGGTGTTTATCTAAATAAATGTATGCAAGTGTGGACTTTCTGTAATGATGACAAAGGAGAAACTACATCAATAAAAGGACACATTTATAGTTATTAACTAAATAAAATTAGCCTAACTTAAGCTAAGTAAACCTAATGTGGGTTTTTACCATTTCTTATGATGTTCTTACAATAAAAACTGAATTTCTTTTTTTAAACATTTTATTATTATTATTATCATTTTATGATATAATTCCAGAGGTTCCTGGCATTTCCCTTATCCTCTCCCCAAATCCCTCCCCTTCCCTGTTCCTCTTTATCATTACTAAAGTAGTAATGATATAGTAAAATATAGTTCTTCAAGCAGAGGAATATGTCCATTATTGCGGGCATGATCAATGACAGAGAGTCCAGCATCCTATTGTCAAGATATAGTGAACAATTTCATTGTAAGTCCATCTTTGTCTGGAAATAGAAATGCATACTACATTGTATCCTCACATCTGGATGTTAGTCTCCATTTCACAGCAACTGTAAATCCTGTCAAATGAAAAGTCATGATACAAAATCAACATTAGAAAGAAAAATAGAAATTTACAACGCCATGAAGGTAAATGACATGTTACTAGATATGACAGTCTCCATTACACAGCTACTATACATCCCCTTAAATGAAGAGCCACAAAACAAACTCAATATCCGGGAGAAAAAAGAAATTAACAACACCAAAAAGTTAAACAACATGCTACTAAGTGACTAATGTGTAGCTGAAGAAATGAAAATCAAGAACCTTCTTGAAGAAAATGATGCTACTATATGATCTATGAGTCATTGAATGATTTAATCAGAAGAAAGTGTTTTGAAGAGATGAAACCAACAGAAAACAACAAAACCCATGCAATATAGTTTCTGCTGATTTTTGTTGGTTACGTGTGTCTCTTCTAGACAATAAACAGATGGGGTTTTTTTTTCTTCTTAAAGATTTATTTTATTATTTTTTTATTGGAAAGGCGGATATACAGAGAGGAGAGACAGAGAGGAAGATCTTCCGTCCGATGATTCACTCCCCAAGTGAGCGCAACGGGCAGATACTATGCCGATCCGAAGCCAGGAGCCTTTTCTGGGTCTCCCACACAGGTGCAGGGTCCCAAAGCCTTGGGCCGTCCTCGACTGCTTTCCTGGGCCACAGGCAGGGAGCTGGAAGGGAAGTGGGGCTGCCGGGATAGAACGAGCGCCCATATAGGATGCCGGGCGTGCAAAGCGAGGACCTTAACCACTTGCGCCACTGCGCCGGGCCAGATGGGTTTTGTTTTTTTAATCCAGTCTACTAATCTATGGTGTTTGATTGAGCTTAAGCCATTTACATTCAGGGTTAATATGTATGGATGGTACTTTGGTCCTGTCATTTTAGGAATGGATTGTTCATTGGTTTAGTCTTCTGTTGTCATTTTACTGGAATGTTCTTCCCGTTTGCCTTTGGTTTTGGTAGGTGCCATTCCTCTTCTCTGTCAAGAGAACATCTTTTAGTATCATTTGTAGGGCAGGTTTGAAAAAGGGAAATAGGACAGGACAGACAATAGCAGAGGGGTACCTGGAGACTGACAGATGCAGGAAAGCAGCGGGCACAACGGTGTGGTATTGCAATGACTGATACCCCAGTGACATTCAACTAACACAACTCTGAACTCCACCAGCAGCCAGAACTCCACCAGCAACTAGGTGGGAAGAGACTTGCACTGGGAGCTTGGGAGACAACCCAGACAAAGAACTGTCCATCCTGCTGGTCCATTTGATTTGACCAGGAGTAGAGACAGAGCAGCAAATCTCAGACGGGCAGTGCGAGAACAGAATGGATTTCATAGCCCAGTCAGCCCCCTAGAGCTGAATTGGGCATCATTTTGCGTAAGGAGGAAAGGGTAAGGGAAAGGACGGAGCATGCTCTGAGCTGGGAGTGAGCTCATTTCTAATTCCGTGAACTGCAACGACGTGGCATCCTACGGGTTCCACCAGGGGCAGGTCT